>NW_028288776.1:2354325-2505462 GCF_059628265.1 Tinamus guttatus
TAGGCTGTGTTTTCTTATGCCGTTCAGAAAAAAAAAATGAAGAAGCAAAAGGAGTAGTCTAAAGGGAGAAGAGGGCAGCTTTTTTATTCTGTTAGCAGAAGAATGCCATCTCTGTTCTTTTAGTATCCACACTGCTGTTTAATGCCAGCAGCACAACAGTACCTGCAAAGATGCTCAGGAACACAAGTTCCCTCCTTTTCATCGTATGCAGCGTGTCGAGTGCATCCAAGATGTATTCTTGGGTCTGTGAGGAGATTTTGAATCTCCCAGGGAAGAAATCTTCTCTGTCCATACTGCTCATCTGGGTCAGCACTGACAACAGGTGTAGAGCTGAGGTGATGCGGGTTTGTGTCCTCCTCCTGCCACAGACAGGCTTTGAATGAGGCCCTTAAATTACTAAGATTTAAAAAGAGTATCTGTAAAAAGGGGGTGTTACTGCTTCCAGGCTGGGGCACGGTGGTCGAACGCATCCAAGACGGGCAGCTGGAGATTTCTCTCCATCCCCAGGGGCTGCCTCTGCGCCCAGCTGCTGCGCGGCCCCGTGGTGCCGGTGCCAGGGAGCTGCCCGCGCGCGGCCGCGGCTCCTTGCGGCCCCCCGGGCAGCGCTGCGGCCCGGGCTGCGGCCAGGCCCCACGGGAAGCTCCTCGGGGACATTGCGGCCAGGTCCCCAAGGGAAGCTCCTCGGGGACACTGCGGCCCGGGCTGCGGCCAGGCCCCACGGGAAGCTCCTTGAGGACACTGCGGCCCGGGCTGCGGCCAGGCCCCCTCGGGACGCTCCTCGGGGACACTGCGGCCCGGGCTGTGGCCAGGCCCCACGGGAAGCTCCTCGGGGACACTGCGGCCAGGGCTGCGGCCAGGCCCCACGGGAAGCTCCTCGGGGACACTGCGGCCAGGGCTGCGGCCAGGCCCCACGGGAAGCTCCTCGGGGACACTGCGGCCCGGGCTGTGGCCAGGCCCCACGGGAAGCTCCTCGGGGACACTGCGGCCAGGGCTGCGGCCAGGCCCCACGGGAAGCTCCTCGGGGACACTGCGGCCAGGCCCCACGGGAAGCTCCTTGGGGACACTGCGGCCCGGGCTGTGGCCAGGCCCTCACGGGAAGCTCCTCGGGGACACTGCGGCCAGGCCCCCTCGGGAAGCTCCTCGGGGACATTTCCAGCACGCAGGGACGGCACCTCCGCTCTCTGAACACCGTTTGTGTCATAGGCCGCGCAAGGCTCAGATTTTATCCTTCCGTTTTTATGAGTGATTCTGCCTTTGAAGTTCTGCTCCCATTGAAGATGAAGGTAAACTCCCACTGGCATTAATGGGGTTACGATGTGTCCTTCTCTCAATTTTTGCTGCTGCTTCTTTTGTTGCAGTAGAGCTATTCCTTTATTAAATGATACTGCCTAAGGCAAAAAAAAGGAAGAAAAAAAGAAGAAAAAAAGCTATGTTACTAAATGAATTGTGAAATATTTACATTTGTGAAGCCACCCCCTTATGCTTAGCTCCTCCCCTGAAATTAAGGTGACACTTTTTATAGAGCCACAGCTTCTACACTGCCATTATTCCTCTGCGGGATCCAAGACTGGGAGGTTACAAAACAACGGGCCACCATGAGCCAAGTGACGGTAAGTAACATCCAGGAATGACTGCTAGTTTTGACTCAGTGCTGTAAGAAACAGCTATATCAGACTGATGGTTATTTATTTTGTGTTGAGAATAAAGAATGTAGAAGGAGGTGAAAGCAAAGAAAATATAAATTGAGGAGTTTTCTGAACTAACTTTGATTTTTATCCAAGAATAAGAGACCACGTGTTGCAGAGATCTCTTTAATGATAATACCAAGAGCAAAATGGCAAAGGCATAATTTTACCTGACACTATATGCATTCTTTTATATTTGTTTCTTTTTTCAGTTCTCTCAATGGCACAAAAATGAATGAAGCTGGTTTTATTGCAATGATCCATATTGGAATCATCTGCAGTTACACTATTAAAAATTTATTTCAGATCTCTTGTTTTCATTGTATGTCTTTTGTACTGGCTTTTAGCCTTTTGAAAGAGAGATATTTATCATGTGGTTTAAACTACTTGCGTTATAAATTTCTCCCTCCAATTCTTCCATAGTTAATACTTTTGATATGTCTGATCTTGGTTTGCCCCACCTCTTGTATGTTTGGTGAAAGGTAGGGACTTTCTGGTGTTTATTTTTGTTTGTAATCATCTGAGTCACTTCAGTTTATACCTCCCATTTTTATTTCTCCGTGACATAGCCTCCATACCTGTAAAATGAATGTTAAATAACCATTGCAGTCAATGAAACAGCCTGATTTTTTGCATGATGAGGTTGAATGATTCACAGTCACTGCCCTCACCTTTGGTTTTCCATCCTAGCATTTGTTCTGCTTTTCCTTTGCTTTTTCTCTTCTGCTCAGCTCCATCTCTTTTTCCCTCTTCCAACTTTTCTTCTTTGTTTCACCTGGAAACCCCCTTTGCTCCTGTTTCTCTGGTCCTTGCTTTCTTTGGACAAAGAGGAGGGTTGGTGGGCAGATGGGAACACAACTGTAGGAACTGTCCCTGCTGTGCAGCACTTCTTCCATGCTTGCTCCCTGCAAAATATGTCTTGAAAAATTGTTGGTGCCCTCCCTTTTTACCTCATGAATCTTACTTTGACAAATATTTGGAGTAGTTAGAAAGTGAGAGAAGAAAAGATACAGATTTAATTTGCATGATGCCTGGGATTCACAAGATTTGTATGAGAAATGGAACAGGTTCCAGAAAGGAAGCAGTTCTTCAAACGCGTGCCAAACGAGGCATTTTTAATCCTTGACGTGAAGTAGAGGTCAGTGATGCTGAGCATAATCTGACAGTACGGACACTTCTAAAAGTGATTTCTGGATGATGGAACCTTAGTCCTAAAAGGATTCCTAAAAAAAGAGACACACAAAAAAGACCTTTGAACTAAGTAGTCCCAAGCTTTGAAGAGTGAGAAATACAGGAACTAATTTTATAATTTGATGATAAGGCTTTTAGTGAGCTCTTGGCAGTTTTTGCAATGCAATGAATAAAACATGTATTGCTAAAATGTGACACCTTATTTGAGAGCATCGCTACATGTGAAGACAGATTCGGGGGTTAATGCTTTATGATGCAGAATTGTGTGGCTAATTTGCATGCACGATTTCTGTGGTTAATAAATTGAGCAATGCTAACAGGAATGTGCTGCAGCGAAGCACCTGCAGCAGCAGCCAGCACTGACAGGCAGTGTTAAACCCTGCGCTCTGCTCCGGCGGGGCTGGAAAGGCTGCACACCTGAATACGGATCCGTGGGTCCCAAGCTGCGAGGGAATTAATGGCTCGGAGAAACAGCCTCTCCATTTAGCCACCTTAAGGGAGATTCAGAGCAGTCACCAGATAACTTCTGTAGAAATCTAAAATGAACTAAACCAAAAAAAGAAATCAAATTATGTCAACAGAATTTGCTAAAATCACTTGAGTAAAAATGAAACACAGCTGTCTATAGTAGGTGAGTATATTTCAACTCCTTATGTTTTGTATTTAAGTTGGAGCAGAATTATTAACATATCAAATACATATAAAATTAAATCTAGAGTAACATGCACTTTATATTGAAATGAATCAATTAAAAACCACAAAGATAAGAATATGATGAATGTGCTTTAAAAAAAACCCTTAACTAAAGAAGCATATACACAATATATTTTTGAGGCCAAGACAGCTACAACTGATTTCTGAGCTGATATGTAGTGTGTTTTAATAATATATTCATGTCAAATTCTGAAGGATTCTGAGAAAAATCAGCAAAATAGGCCCTTAATCTGGTATCTCAAATCTAAATAGAAAAGTGCCAGCTATAGCTGATCAAAGTCAGGTTATCAGGGTATCTTTAAAACACCGATACCGACACCCTAGTTCGAAATCATGGCTCTGCTGGTAGTGCCTTGTCCTGTGTAGAAGTTAGTGCTTGCTATCACATAGTATATTTTTTCTGTCTTTGGCCTAGCATTTGTATTTTTATTCATCTTCATTCCCATTCTTTTCATTTTGTGCCTATCAAATTGAATATCCATGTCTTTTGCAGAAATCTCTTGGGAAATAAAAGAGGTGCATCACATTCTTGCATCATATTGTAAGCACAGTTAGGCTTTGACTTACACAGAGCTTTTCAAAGAGGCTGCCAGCAATACTCCCTCCTGGATGCTTTACCCAGGGCATAGGCAGCTTACGCATTTTAAACCAATTACTATCCTAAGGACTCAGTGATGTATTTTTCCCAGAAGCTGAAAATAAAGGTATAAAAGAGATCCACACAGTAATTTATGGGTGTTAACACATGGGTGTAAATTTCTCTGGGGATAATTACGTGACTATGCTAATAACTCAAAGGATGCCTTGCTACATTAAAAAAGAAAACTCTCACAAAGTTGTTGTTTAGCTTTTCATTACTGTCAGGAGTCAGGGTGTATATATTTAAATGGAGGAGAGAGACAAAAGAGGCTTTCAAAGATAACCCTCTCTCTACACCAGAGGCAAGCTGAGGAAACACTGCTTGACAGACAAGCTCCCATTAGATGTACTTGCAACTGATTTCTCTTTTGGAGGACAGGAAATGGAGCTGGCCAAGACAGAGGCGGGCAGAAGGGCGCAAGGCTGCTCGTGAGGATGGGCACTGCTGGCAGCTCAACAGTTGGCACCTCCAGGTTTCCCGGGATTTGTGCACGGTGTAGCTCACCTTAACCCTCCTGTGGATCTCAGTGACAACCTAAGTGACAGGCCAAGCGAGCAGGTCTCGAGGAAGGCAGCTGCCTGCCTAAGCACAGCAGCGTCTCCCCAGCTGCCCTTGCACAGAGCCAGGCGCCCTGGGGACCTCTCCCATGCTCTGCGCTGCTGTGCTTAAATCTCAGTGCATTTTCAGTCACTGTGGAGGCACCTCAAGCAATCTCTCCTTAAGGGCTGCATTATAAAATGGACTAGCACTGGAATATATATGTTTTCCATAATTGTAGATGATCAGCTGGAGTGAAATCTCACCATTTAAATTTTCATGCCTTAAAGTACTTTGCAGTTTTTCTCTTATGGGTGCTAGCATCTAATACTGTAATGGCATATAAGTCTGTGCAAAATTGCCCCTTTGAACACAGCAGACCACTACCTCGAGTATCCACAATTGCCAGTGTTATGGAAAAATCCTCAGGAATGTTTCTCTTTGATAGGTCAAAGAGAGATGGAGTTAAGCTGCTTGCTCTGGGATGACATTAGCTGTACTTTGGGTAGGAGCTGCTCTCATGGGTGAATGAGTGGCAAGCAGGGGATTTGAGGGGCTCCTATTTGCATTTCCTGCCATTTGTGAGTTTGTTAGACATGCTGGGACAGATTCGCATCTTGTGTAAATTATCTACCAAAGAGCAATCTCTCATGTTGTGTCTGTTGCAAACTTGGCTGCATTATAATAATGTTAGTGGACTAATGATGTGCACTTTTGGCCTCTCCCGCTCCCCCGGCAAACTGTTTTCATTATAGTAATGTTCTCATTTTGCTTAAGCGGAGCAGAGCCCAGGGGCCAGCAGAGCCGTAGCTGCGCGCGGAGGAGCAGCCGCCGCGGTCCCGAGGAGCGGCTGGTTCCCTCGTGGGACAGGCCTGGGGCTCCTGCCCCGGCAGCTCCGCAGCCTCTTCCCGAGGAGGCACAGAGGGCAGCAGCGGGAAGCCCCTTTCAGCAGGAGAAATCCTGTCTGTCAAAGGGCTGAGCGCGCAGCCAAGAGGGCACGGAGAGTAGCGGGACAGCCTGTTACCGCGTCTGACAGCTTGACAAAATAACAGCACATTTTAAAATTAAACTCTGGGTGCACACACACATATATGTATACATATGTAAATATGTATGTAAAAATGAGAGTTACAAACCATTTAAAAATCCGGAAGCTTATCTAGCTGATCATAAGTCTCTTCTGAGAATCAAAGAAACGGCTCATGTGTTTGTATGAGAAATACTGGGATATGCAAATATGGAGGTTACATAATGAAAACAAAACTGAATTAAAAGTGTTTACAGTCAAAAAAATTGTGGGGGGGAGGGGAAGAGAGAGAGAGAGAGAGAACCAGAACTGCAGCCTTTTTATTGCTGCACCACTGAAATGAATGTGTGCGGAGCTGGACTATTTAGGTGACTGCACTGCTGTAAGTACAGCTGCATCTCTGCATTTTTTTCATTCCTGCTTAGGCCTCTTCAGCCATAGACAAAGTGGAGGCCACCTATCTTTGATTTAATGAAAGAGGAATGTTGTGAATCCTCTTCTGAAGTTTTATGAAGACTATCCAATGATCAGATAATTAACAATAACAACTATGACTTGAAGGTCAAGTGACAGACTTTAGCTTGGGGAGCAGGATTGTCTGACAACACTATTGTCATAACCCGCGGATGGGGACTTTCCTTGCTGTTGAACTCTGTGACCCAAATGACAAGGATGAGCATCTAACGTAAGAAATGCAGGCTGGGCAAGTAGATCTTTGATTAACCAACGTGGACTTCAGCAAAGCAGCCTCTCAGAATGGATTTCTTGCCATTCCTGCACAGTAAGATGATGTACATGCAAAGTTGCGGGCAAGACGTAAGATTTAGACAGGTTAGGTTAGTGTCTGCCTTGCAAAGGTGGACAAGAGAAATGAGGTTTTATCTTGGTTTACCTGGGCGAGGTTGTGCCAGCCCACTGCTCATCGTTCTGTATCACTGTCTGCTTTCACTATCAGAAAGTTGATGCTTGACCATGCTAGTAAAACACTGGAAAGTATATATGCAAAATAATTTGACAAGCATCAGAGGAAAAACATTATCAACCAAAATATTTGCCAGATATTATTCAGTCATGCCAAAAAAAAGGTCTATTTCGTGCAAATATCTTAACTATCTACATTATTTGCATGGTTAGCTTTGCCTAAGATTTATCTATGAACCAGATCAACTTACTAAAAATAAAGCCCATTCCTTCACAATTTTCCTCATTAAGCAGGCAAGACATAAGAGTTTTGTTTCTTCAAGAATTTTCTTCTTTTTTCTTCTATTTTTTCTTTCTCCTTTTTCTCCATAATTTTCCCTTGGCAGCTAGACGATATTTTAACCAACCACAAATAACTATAGATAGAAGAGAGAGACTGTAAATAGACATTCTCCTTCTAATTTAGACATATTTTGGACATATTTATTTGTTAATACAATGACTATACATGAATAAAAGCACTAGATATACACCAAGCTACTGGATACATATGATTTACAGCTCATTTCTTTTGTAAAAAACAATCATGTACAAATTAAGCTTTTCTGTCCACAGACCTGCCTGTCTTCCTGTTGATGTTCAGTTACATCTGTTCTTTAAGAGATCCAACCTGTTTTTCCCCCCAAACTCAGCAGAAATGCAATCCCTGATCTCAGTAGCACCTGGGCCATGTAGCAATTTGAAGTGTTTGGGGGTATTTTTCTCCTGTTAACTGCATGCCTCAAACAACCTACCAAATGAGAGAGATTTTTGTTCTTTCTCCCATCCCACGTCCCACATTATTTACCAAGTTCCACCTGAGGACATTTGTGCCCAACAATCAAAGCTTTGTCACAGTGTCGCTGAGACCCCCGCCAGGGCAGCACAGTCTCTGTTACTGAGGGTGAGAGGAGACAAGGAAGGAGCAGAGCACAGCTCAGAGCTCAGGCAGAGCTCACTGATCAAAACAGTATTTGTGTAAAACAATTGTTTTGTGACTAAGAAGGTAAAGGCCTAATCCATCTGACAACTCATTGGGCCATTTTTCGGAGTGAAAACTTAGTGGGAGGAATGGCTCATTCATATCAACATGGAAGAATTACCACAACTTTCATAGCGGACTACCAAGTTCCTGAAAGCTTTGTAAATGTACTGGTTCTGCGTACAAATGAACCCACCACTTCTCCAGGCTTGTTCAGCCGCACGGTTAAGGTCTCCAATGCAGGTCCACTGATCTTCAGGGCTCCTGGAAACACACCACTTGGAATGATCATTAATGGAACCAAACGTTGAATTCAGTGGTGTCTCTATTGTGTGTATGTTGTAGACGTGGTACTGGAGAGAGCAGTTTGAGGGAAGACTGTGACCCGAATGCTGCCAGGATTCAACCAGCAAATGTGTTTTCAGTTCTTGAGCTACCCATGCTGCATAGATATCTGTGGAATAACAGATGATGTGAGAAATTAGTCTCTTATTTTGCTGCATTGAAAAGGAGTTGGAAAAGCACTGCTTAAACTGGGCTTCCTTCACCTCAATGCTTCAAGGAGGCCAGGAATGTTTGAATGGATTTCTGCCTTTATTTTGACTTTTATTTCAGAATTGTATTTCTATTTTTCCTGGAAAGTCTGTTACAAATAATCAGTAGGGAAAAAAAAAGGAAAGTGGAAAAAAAAATAAAGCCTTTTTCATAACAACAGATGATTCCATGTTGCCATTTTTGAATACCAGGAAAGAAAATGTCTAAAAATCCCATTATCAAATGGCCTTACAGACAGCCTTACAACACCTGAAGGACCAGACAGCCTTTTACTTTGTGAGCTGAGTATTATGAAGGGATACCATTCCCTGTCCTGTCACATTTTTTTTTTCTGAAAGTGAACATTCTCTTTTTCCAAAAATATTCATTACCCAATATTATATTAATTGCCTATTAGGTGCTTGATCATAGGTAATAACAGCTTCTCTTACCATCCACAAACAAGTGTGACTTAGCAAAGTGAAGAAATGTTTCCCCATGAGCTGACTGGAGTTTGGAGAGGCGACGCTGGGGGACTGAGGGCAACCTAGACCTTGCACAGAGCTTTTGCAGATTTGGGAGCTGATCTTGGAAGATGTCAGGGATGGCACAGTTGTAGATGCTTGGATTATAACTCAGCAACTGTTGGTCTGAACAAAATCAAAGAAACAAATACATTCAAAATTAAAATGAATTAAACAAAGCAATCAAGAAGGTTAAGGGTAGTTTTGCCTTGGAAAGGAAACATGATTCTTTTTAATCTTCACATTCTGTCTCCTGGAAGAGTTCAATGTCAAAGTAGATTATTCTAGCAACAAAAATATGTTTAATTGCTTTGTATTCTGATTGACCCTGCATCACATATATCATATTGGCCTTTACATCCTTGCTTATCTCCAAGCCTTTCAGCAGTCATGCATCATGTACAGCTAGCATGTATCAATTCAAACCTGTCCGTATTTACCAGAGTAGTTCCAATCAGTTATACTTGTCAAGCCAAACTCAAACCAGAGAGCTGACAAAGGGTCTAGTTTGGTTTTAGGAAGAACAAAGCTTGACTTTCAGAATCTAGATTGAATTTACAAAGAAAAAAGTACTTTTCTATATAGTCCTGGTTTAACTGTGGAGCTCATTGCCATGGGATGCTGTAAAGAGCAAAAGAACAATTCAGGTGAATCCATGGAAGACCAGTCCATCAGGCACTTTCTTGTCTTTCCAGTTCAGGAAATCCGTGAACCTCAGATTACCAGAAGCTGGGAGGACAGAGCAGGAAGTATTACTGTTTGCTTCTCATTTTCTTGTTCTCTTTCCCTAAGCATCTGCTAGCATGCACTTCCACAAACAAGAAACTTGTTCAGATAGCTCTGTGGTATGGCCCAACCTGGCCATCTTCATAATCTTACATAGCTCATTAGTATAATTATGGGCTTGTAACTGAGCAAATACAGCATGAAAAATTTTAATAAATGTATCAGTATGACTTGTTACAATGACTTTTGAAGGCTGTTCTCTGGAATGCCTGTATCAGATAGTTGAATCTTACAGTTATAGGTTTACTTTTTATTTTTAGTGTAGGTATTTTATGTGGCAAAAAGGAGTTGTGAAAAATTTGAGGAATATTTATTTTCTATTTCATAGTTCTGATGTGTAAGGGTGCCTACACCACCTCCAGCAGTGATTGCATTGCATTTTTAGAGCTGTAGACTACTGCAGCTGAATGCGCTATTACTGTTAGAAATGAGTAATCATCCTGCTTTTTATTTCCAAAGCTCTCCTTATGACTTTACCCTCAAAACGCACTTGTGGCTATTATTATCCCAATAGTCCTCACGGGGAGATGGAGACAGAGTGGGAGAGTGAGTTTCCCATATTCACACAGGAGATGGTTGGATAAACATAACTGAAAGCCAAGAATGCTGTTTCCAAGGCCCATTGAGTTTACTAATCTGACAATGAAGCTTAAGGGCAAGAACAGGCCATTTTTGAGGCACAGCCTTAAGAGACCAAGGCAAAGAGGTTCATTGGTTCAAAGGTTTTCTTAGGAATAAAAAGGTTTTCATACCTATTTCTGTAAACTGGTCAAACTTGAAGGTTACACAGATGGCTGTCTGTCCAAATGTCTTCCCACTAGCTGGATAACCATAACCGTCCTCCAGAAAGGGAGGGAACAGAGGCACACTGTGAATTCCCCAGAAGCCTTGTGATTTGTCCAAGAGCAGAAATCCTGTCAAAGGAAAGTTACTGTGGATAAATTAAGGGGGAAAAAAGCTATAAGACAATACAGCAGTGTTTCACTTTGGTTTTAGTGCTGCAGATACTGCACTTCAATGCATTATTTTCTACAGTAAATTTGCTCTTGTCCATATTAATGAATTATATTAAACACTAATATTTTATTCAAATTGCATTAATTCTGTTCTGAATAATCTAACTCAAACTACCATCTCAGTTCTTTTTTTAAAAATTCCTTTCCAAAACCCATTTTTTTCCATACTCAAATGCTGTCTTTGAAAAATCTCATGATTTAATGACTGTGACTTGGTCTCCGCTGCTCTTTTTCCTTTCCTCCTCCTAGATTCACCGCACAAGAGGAAATGGGCTCTGTCAACACTGTGTCTTTTCCTTCTCCAGGAGCAAATTCTTCTCCAGGAGAAAACAGCAGGGACAGAATATGCCTCTCAGGGCAGCTGAGTGCTTCAGGAAGGAGCACAGCTCCTGAGCTGTCCATATTTCTGCAGCCTGAAAATACAGGCCTGCAAAATATGTTGATTCCAGCGTCACGCTGGGCAAACCCAGTGCTTCTGCAAGGGCAGCTGATCTTGGCATTGTTGTTGCTGTTAGGCTCAGGACAGTGTGAATTGTACTTGTTAAAAGACGTATGAGTTTCACCATAAACAAGACAAGAAGCCCATAAACCCTTACAGTTCTTCAACACAATACAGGCATAGTAAAACCAAAACAGAAGCTGCAGCATGCAAGCAGCAGCTATGGCATGCATAACTACAGCAAAACATATGTCATGCAAATCATCCTCCAGTTTTGCTTTTGGCAGGAAGTTTGGATAGACAGACTAATGAGCAGACAAATAGATGTTATCTACAACTTTAAAGAGGAGAAAACAATAACTCAGGACTACTCCTGTACCTTTGGTATGTCCTCTTTTCCAGTTGAAGGCCTTAGAATGAGGGACCTCATCATTATATATTGCATAGGCAACGCTGCTGTTCTGCAGGTAAAAAACACATAATTATGAGACATTGCACTCAATAAATGAAAGGTATTTAAAAGAGTATCTTTCACTAGAAGCAGAAGAAATAATTCAGAACTTCAGCATATGAGTATCACGAACCTATTACTCCTATCTGACACAGTCTCTATGGAAGTTACAGCAAAATAAACCTGAAGAGAACTCAGCAAAGAGTTAATGTAAAGTGGAAGTTTTGCTGAGCGCTTCAAGCGTCCTTCCCTAACAAAGGTTCCCTAACAAGGTCAGATATGCTTACTAAGACACCTTATAAGGTTTCATTAGGCAATCACTTGCAATGAAATTTTTCTTTTTTTTTGGTGTGTCTCTCTGATTTAGCAACCAGCTCTTGTGAATATGAATAGTCAGGAAATGTAGACATGGCAACTGCTTGCATGAAGGATGAACAATTAATACTTTTTTTTTTTTTGGCAAAACATTTGCGTACAGTCACATGTGATTCTCCCTGAATAGAGAACTTCAGAAGAATTGGGACATATTTCCTCTCCAGATGTAGAATTTGCAAACACTAACAGTGTTTGAAGATTGGCACCAGTGTGGCCTCCACATTTTGAGTTTGCAAATACTGTTTTACAATTACTTTGTGCCACGGAATAGGAGAGTTGCCTGGTTTGTCAGCATTTGACTGGCTTCCGAGAATCTTTCCTAAATACAAATTTAATGACAACTTACCACTAACCTACGGCAAAAACACAAAGACACACCCAGACTCCCGAGAGTATTACTAGACGGTAAAAAAATAACTATAGGCAGATCTTGTGGTATTTTACAATCACTTTGCACAAATATAAATTAGGTGCCTGACAGTGTGGGAGGGGAGGAAAACAGGCCTAACAAGCAGTCTATTATTGCTGAAAAGTCACAGGGATTTAAGGGGCAACAGTGAAACCCTGCGTTGATGTGAGAAAGCACTTGAGACACATGCATGTGGGAGGACTTAGGACAAACCCCCATAGTAATGACCACTGGTCGTTACTGGGGTCATTACCTTTACCTGGGCCCTGGTTCGAAGCCGCAGATGTTGCTCAGCCACAGTGGCAGAGAAGAAGCCATAGGGTCTATGTGTTAATGTGCTTTTTATTTTTATAGGCAACCCCTTAAGTGTGTGAAAAGCTTAACTAGAAATGAGAAGTTCTAGGATAACTTGTAATTCTAGACAAAAGCAAAACAGATAATATAAAAATGATAAAAACATTATTATTATTATGATTAAATAAACTTATAAATAAATGATAATAAAAAAACCCACAAATAATCTCCCTAGTTGTCAGACTGTGCTGCCTTGGTACATTTTAGCACATCCAAACCGGTCTGACCATGCTTCCACATGCTTATTTTGGCTGAATTCATATCATTTATGTGTAAAATTAAGCAAGTATATTAACAAAATGATAATTAAATGTCACTTGCCTTTGATTCATAAGTTTCATACAGTTGTTTCAGTGTTTGCCCGAGGACACCTTGTGTCATATTGATGAGATATTTACTGAGTTGCCACGCATGAGTCAGGGAATCCATGTACATGTACTCCAGGCCCAGCCCAGCACTCTCTTCTATAGATTTTGGTAACTTGTAAAGAACAAACCTGAAACGGCAAAGAGTAACATTTTACAAGCTGTCCTGTTTCAGTGCATGAGTCTGTAGCTCCTTCCCACCTGGGCATTTAAGGACATGGAAGACACCTACATAGGAGGGGTACCAATGTCAGCAGTGTGTGGTGTCGATATTTCAGCCCTGAGCAGATGACCCAGCTCAGGAATCAGGAGCAGTTTAGTGGCACGATACTTTCTGCAGCCAAATTTGCTCTGCTTATTAGCAGCCAAGAGGGGCTGATCGCACACCCAAGCCCTGCAGTCAGACTGCTGTTGGTGCCCCAAAAGAGCTTGTTCTGGTGTCCTCCTGGTTTGCCACACTGTATTGAAGCCCTTGCTGGGTTAAACGGTCCCTAAGCGCCCTTTTCCACAGAGCTTTATGGTGAATTATTATGTTTTTCCAACCTTCAGAACTAACACTGCTCACAGCACAAGGTTCAGTCTCTTCTGTTTCGTACCTGAGCACCCTAATTGCAGCTCAGCTTCAGTCACACCCACAGAAACCTGCCCGGGACAGAGACTGCAGGGACATCCCGTGGAGTCACCTTCAGCCACCAACCCACTATTGCTCCTACTTCTGGAGGGGAAAGAAGGGCTGACCTTGAACCTCAGGTCCAAACGCAGTCTGTACTTCTCATGGTCAACAAGGACACCTTTTACCAATAGTTCATGTAGATATACATATATGTATGTGTGTAAATAAACATAGAGCTATGTGGTAATGCTCTAATACTCTTCATAACAAACTCACACTCTGCTGAACTACTGTAAGCTCCATATTTACAAGCCATTAGCCAGAAACAGATACTTTTTTTCCAAAATTTTAGAGTACTCACTCTAATTCTAGTTAATGCTCAGTGCACATTAACATAGCTGATGAAGTAAACAGGGTTTGCCAGTACACAAGTCCATGGTTAACTGCACCATAACTTACTGAGCTATCTTATTTGAGTGTTCGTTTAAGCAAATTACTACTTATGTCAATATAAGAACTGAGTGGCATTATTTTCAATCTTCAAGTATGTAACAAAAATGCAACCTGACTACACTTGATGCTTTAAGTACATCAGAAGGAAGAAGTCTTGCACAGTTAATATACAGTCTAAACTGGTATAAAATACATTCTAGAGAAACAGAAAAGCTGATAAAAAGTGGTGGGAAAGCATTTAATAGAAGAACATTTGATATATGCCAAGGGTACACATATAGGCAGAAGAAAAATTAAAAAAAAAAAAAAATCAGTGATCTTGGTAATCCACCCGCATTGCCACTGAGTAATGTTCTTTAAACACCTCAGTAAAAATTGTTTATGATGACAGATAACAAGGAAGATCAAGGAAGTGATTTGTATAATAAGCTCGATGAGAACATTAGATGCACGAGGAGTCATGAAAATCCCTTTATTTGAAATTAAGATTTGGAAAGGAGATGAATAGTAATAGTTATAATAGCAAGAGCTAATCCAAGAAAGAGTCTGTGAAGCCTTTCAAGCATCTCTGGAATATGTTGGAGGGTTTATCTTCCGCTGTTCACAGCCTAGCACCAAGCAAGCATGACAATGTTTGTACATAGGACTCTGGAGATATTAATAGTTCAGCTATTAATATAAATTGCCTGCTAATTCCCAGCTGATACATGTTTTGGCCCTTTACAGAAAGTTAGTTGACTGCATAAGCAATTTAAGTTGCATAAATATCTTCATGCTATTTGTGCACAGGAAGTTTCTCAAGAGCTTAAGGATCTGTGGGAGCAGAGTAGCAGTTATTATCCTAAGAACCAAGAAGAAGCAAAGGCAGAAACGGCAAGGATCTGCTTATGCCTGATGGGACTTGTCACATGTATGGATTGCGACTGAACACTAAGTTACTAATCACCATTTTACTTTTTTCAGTAAAAAACAATAACTTTGGAAGTGCAGATGAAATGCAGACAGTGGCACTATTAAAAAAAAATATTAAGTAGTTATTTAGTTTTGCTCTCAGGCTGCAAAATGCTGTGTACCAAGGATACAACTTCCATTGCCCTATGTGGAATTAAAAACTATCCCTGGTTTTAAAGATGGACTTGGCACTTCTCAGAAAGCAGTCCTTTAGCTTTTACTTGTGTGATAAGATTCTCCCTGAATACAGTGACTTTTGAGTGAATAAAGACATTCTGTCCTCCTTAGAGCTGATCCTATGATCCTCTGCACTGATAATACCTATATGAGGTGCAGTAAAGACTGTGACATAGACTCCTAAATGACATGATGCACATGGAGGATATCAATAGTCCCTCCACTTAGGCAGAAATTTTAAGCAAATTTGGGAAAAACAGATGTTATCAGATCGCATAAGGCAAAGGATTGCTTCAGGTCAGTGTCAAATACAATGACTGCAAGAGCGGTAATGAGCAATTATGGAATATTGCAGGATGAAACCTCTGAAGGACTGGTGCAAACCTCCTGCTAGCTGAGTGTAATATCTGCACTGTTGTATTTGTTTGAAAGGGCATTGACATCTGGGCGAGAGGAAGCTTTCCTCAGCAGCTTCACTTCTGCTTCTCTTATCAGTTTCACAGCAACTGAATTCAGCATCCAGCAAAAGCTGACTATTTCATAATAATGACTTGAAAATAGATAGGTTTCTCTTTCGTTTGCTCATGGCACATATAAAACATAATTCCTCCCTTCCCCCCCATACTGAGCAGGCAGGAGCACTGTTTCACACACACAGCACTATGCAGAAGCACAGTTTCCCATCTGGAACTGGCCTGACATCCGTGGTGTTCACACAGGCAGAGGTCAAACCTAGCTAGAGATTTACCAGAATTCCTCAGAGAATTTTGATATTTGGATTTAAGAAATAGATGATAAAGTATATTCTTTTGGCTTGAGCCTAAAGCACAGGCAGATTCATTCTGTAACAAATAATAATAATTACAGAGAAAGGAACTTAAGATTACCTTTAAGTTCTTGGCTGGCTGCATACACAAGAATCTGATCCTGGAAACGTCATTACCCAAAAGTGCCTGGGCACAGGTGACAAGTCATAGGGATGGGCCAGACCCTCATTATGTTTAATGCTAAGCCAGGACACAGCAAAGCAGATGTTAGACCCCTGCTTCACATGCATGCCACCTATAGTGTGACTAGTCCTCTGCTTTCCCTGGAATTAGCTCTATGCATAAAGTAAGGGACATGTTTAAGTATTACAGGAACAGTGCCTACTTCTTTATCTCTCGTATCCAAATGAATCATTGTTCTGTGAGAGAAACTCTTTACTTTTTTAATTAGTTGATACTTATCTTTGGGAGGCTGCAATTGTTTTTTTTAAGAGCACTCGTTTCACTTTTTAAACTTGGGTTGGATATTATGTACAGTAATTACACTTTGCATCTTTCATCTTCAAAGTGCATTAATTAATCATTTAATGCCCAAATTCATGTTCACCGCTGCCAGAGTGGCTGCTAGCAGCTCTAAAGTGCTGGCAGCTCTGCAGGCTGGAGGACGATGTCTCCTTCTTAGTCACGAACCACTGCGAGCGTTTTCCCACACTGCCACGTCTGTCTGCATTCCTCATGCCTCATCCTGATCCATCCAGGAGATGGTTCAGCTTCATTTTATCCTCAGCTCTTGGCCACTGCAACAACTGCAGGAAGGCTGCAGATCACACCAGGCTGCTGTTTGGGTGTGAGCAACAAGGTTACGGCTGGGACAGTGACAGTTCTCCCTACTCAGATGAGTTTGTTTGGCAAGACAAACTGCTGTCCTTGCCAAAACGTGGGTGCTGAGGCGACCACTGTAGATTTGGAGCTAAGGCATCAACGCACAGGTCACACTTGGTTGATCGTGAGAAACAAAAACTTTGTAAACCAGCGATTATTTTGCAGTTAGTCATGATGCAGCGGCGTGGTTAGTTGTAGCATAATGAAACCAGCTTACAATAACTTACTCTAGATTTTCCAAACGCAAAATTCAAGTATTACTCATAGGCAGACAGGATTAAGACAGCAATTATTAAGCATTACTTCTCAGTGATCCACTGACTTCACACAGTTTAATCTTAAACATTTTTTACTCTTCCAACATTTCTTTTATTTACTTACCAGTCAACAGGCTTTCCATCTTCATTCCTGCAGGAAATTTCAGCTGCCCCCAAGGGTAACGGGGAAAGAAGTAATAGCAAAACAAAGTGGCACCATATGGATCTCGCAGTCATTTTGGTCTGTCAGCCGCACAGAGAGAGCACAGGGCAGATTCTGAAAGGAGAAGTTGATACGTGTCTGCTCTTGCCATGATGTGGTAAACGTAGCAGAGTCAGCTGCCTGACCCTGCGGCTCCGAGCAGGACATACCCGTGTGGGACAGGCACGACCCGGCACGGGGCTGGGCTGCTCCGCAGGGCGGCTGCAGACTGCAGGACTGTGTGTGTGGGCGGGGGGGGGACAAAAAAATGGCAAAATGACATTTGACCGGTGACATTTCTGTGAAACATACTTTCATATTTTAGAAGTTATTATTTTTAATATTCAAAATATGTAATGCATTTTGCTTTCAAATAAGCTGTAGGTGTTGAAATGCTTGTTTTTCTTTCTACTGCTCTACGAATGAAACATGATTTTTTTGCAACTATCCAAAGCCTATATCTTTCAGAGAAGCAAAACAAAACCAGTTTGTTTTGATCTCACTCCTGTTCCACCCAGCCCTTGCACTGAGCACACCATTGGTGTCATTCTTGCAAGGACAGCACAGCTTCCTGTGAAGTGCTGAACTCTCCCAGATCCTGACTGTCCATGAGGGAATCCTTCCCTTGTCTGTAGGGACTGAGTCTACAGACAGTAAGAGAAAACTCTCTGACCACAAACATTTACTTATAATCAGTTATTTTTTTCTAAAAACTCTCTTTTAAAAACAGCATGATTTCTCTCAGGAATAAACAAATGTGAAGTGAGTGATTTTCCATCTAATGGCTTCAGCAGCTATGAAGAAAAAGCTTCAACTTATTTTTTAGTTTTGAAAAATACTTTCTCCTCCATTACGCTTAAAGATGTTGATATCAAGTATGGGATATTTCAACATCAGGGCAAGTTTAGTGTGATAAACTCCAGATAGTTTAGCATTAGAAATGCTCACGGGGTTCATAGTATTTTTGTCTCCTGATACTATAACAGATGTATAAATTGGACTGTGTTCGACTGACGCAGGGTAAAAGTGAACGAAGCTTAATGCGAACCAAACCAGCAATCCCAGCAAGTCCAAATTTTGGAAGTGTAGATGCTAACCTGAATTTTGCTGCTTGGACTCAGCTGCGATTCCTTTTGTGAGGGAGATCAGCCCTGTGGAAAAAAAAAGTGACAAAATGTTTTCCACCAGTGCAGCTCGGTCTTTTCATTTATTAGTTTCCTCCCTCTCTTAGCAATCACAATGCGCATAAATAGGGTAGTAGAACACACAAACCTGCCGTGAAGCCGAGGGCTGTTTTCATTTTCTGCTGGGGAGCCCTGCCCACTTACCAGAGCGCCGCGCAGAGCCGCATGGGCCTGCGCGGGCCGAGCCGCCCTGCGTGGCGGCGGCGGGAGCCGGCGGCCGTGCCAGGCCTTGCCCGGCCCGCTCGGCGCCGCGCGCCTGGCTGCGGACAGGCCTTGCGCGCCTGGCACCTTGCAGCTGGGAGAGGAGGAAGTGCTGGGAATCGGCCCTGGTTGCCAAGGGAAATCAGAAATGGCTGCGCGAGGAGCCCAGCCCAGCCCGGGCGTGCGGTTGGCGCTGGCGGAACGAGCGCAGGAGGTGCCGGGACAGACCTGCCCACCCTCTGCAAGAGGCAACTGAGGTGACTGGCTGCGCTGGGACCCGCTGCTTCCAAAGGAAATGAGAGAGAAAAGATGTAGGAAAGTGTATACGGCCAGGGTTAATCCAAAGAGGACAGATCAGAGATGTTTGTTCACTGTTACTCACACTGAATCATTTGCCCCCCTCCCAAGCTTTTAAACTCTATCACAGCTGCTAGTGAAATAATAATATCATCCTAGAGCATTTTTTTTCCTTCCTATCATACTCTCCATTATCACAGGTAACCACAGAAATAAAATGATAAACATTGTTTAGGTTTAACTCAGGATAACTCATGCTTCCCTGCATTTCATTCATCACCGCAATGCACATGCTCTCGTTGCAGATTAAGGATGTAGAAGTCCTCAACTGTGAATATGGCAAGAACACAATTAAGTTCCTCCGTCTTAGAAGAGAGGGGAAGAAGCACTTTGTTAAAGAAGTAGAAGTGTGCACGCATCTCCGGCTGACCTCTGCCCACGAGTATCTGGAGGGAAACAACGCTGCTGTCATACCCACAGACACCATAAAGAATATCGTCTTTGTGTTGGCCAAAAAAAATGGGGTATTTTATCTAGCCTCACTGTAAATTATGACTTTATTTGTAGCATTTGTTATACTTTTTTTTTTTTTTCCCAAAATGCGTCAAAAGAATCTTCTGTCCTCCACATGTGTATGTTAGATTTGCAATAAGACTCCTTCAAAGATTTGGAAGAGATTTTCTTCTCCCAGTAATTATCCTGAGTACAGAGGGTAACTGAAATACTCTTCCCTATTCTGAGAATTTCAGTGTTGGCTAATTTGCCCTGTCATAACTTGCATTTGAACAGACAAACCTTTCAAATCTGAGTAGCCTCAGTTTTGAAAATGTTATGTACCCGCTTCTGTGTTGGAACACAGAAACATGGAAACATCCTTTGTTCTCCAAGCCTTAATTTCTCACAAAGGTAGAGGCAGCATTTTCAGGCCGCTTTCTGGTACTATTTACATATGTACATACATATATTTAAGGTAACAGCACATAATACTGCATTGTAAGACTCCTCTTAGTTCTGTTAACTCTTCATGATGACAGCTCCCTCAGTTCCATGTATCATAATGACTACCTGTGGACCAAGTTCTCAGTCTTAGTAATGAAATTCCATCTTTAGCCTGTACAGCTGAAGCAGAGTATCACGACGATTTTTTAAATGTTATATTCTCAAAGGATCAAGCTTGCATAGTAGTTCCTCTCAGTTCAAAGACCTCAGCTCGCTACACCATGGAATGGGGGATTTTTGATGTGAATCTGAAGCAGCTATTTGCAGCTTATGCTGCAAGCTGATCAAATGACTAGGTATACAGTGTACAAAACCAGAATTGAAGAAAATGTGTATTTTAACCAAACTGATTCTTCCCAAACATCTAGAACAATTATAACAATCTACTCTTTCACTTGAGGTAATTGCTGACTTGTAACTATATTTTTTGTTGTCTTAGATCCAAACTATAGAACAATTTGCTATTGATATCTGCAAATACTTCATGACAACATTTTGTCAAGTGGCGTATGTCAAAACCTATATTCAAGAAGTACCATGGCAACGACTACAGGAGGTATCCAAAATACAGTACACTGATTTTGTTTATGTTCCAGCCATTTGTTGCTTTTTTAGTTTCTCTTTTCAAGGTTGGATACAATTCACTGCACTTTTACATATATGTCTGCTCTACGTTTGTAGAATGGTGTTCCTCATATCCATTCATTTATATGTGTTCCTGAGGGGATTCGCTTTTGTGAAGCTGAGCAGTGTAAAAATGGTGAGAATTTTTTACTTTCCCTACTTCTCTATAAATATTTGTACTGGTGACAGATGAAGATGGCTTTAAAGATAGCTGGGGGTGTTAAAGGGCTTCTCCATACGCCTAAAACAAAACAAAAGAAAACACATTTATGGCTGAATTTTGTAGTCCTTGATCCCTTAGACATGGCTGAATCTGCCCTTTTATTAGTTTGTGTATCCTAAACACGTACTAGTTACAATTATACATACAACATAACTGTAATAACATCATCACAGGGTTTTATAGCCTGCTGCAAACAGTTTGCTTACATTTTTGCATTATACTACAGCCTATATTTTCACTATTAACATTACCCTACAGAGAATATACCACAAAACCTTACTGCCATAGGCCAGTTGCTTAGTTTGCAGCTGCCTGACAGCGTGCCTTGGTTTTACTGTTCAAAAAGATGTGATGCAATTGCTGCAAATCATGCTAGCTTGAACACTGTGAGCACGAAAGTCTATATGCAAACCATTTTTCACATATAAGCATTTCAGAGTGTGCTCACTATTTTTTGCATAAACAAAATTCCATTTGACTTCACGGAGAGTTTTAGGATCTTGAAAAGACATAGGCTTTAAAGCTGAAATGTCGATTTGTAAATTAGGCAGTTAGATGACTTGCCTTTCCAAAGTGAATGTAATTGTGCTGAAGTGACTCTTAGCAAGAGTATCAGTTCAGTCTCACTGTATTGGCATATCAGAATACTGAGAACTGAGCTGAGCTGACTGCACTGTTTTATACAATGGGTTTAGTTTTATACCTTATTTCAGTATCCATTACTGTCTTAAGATAAATCTGATACATAACTTAGAAATATTTCCCAACCTATTCTCTCTCTATATTTTCCTAATATGCAAGTTCATAGAGGGATCAATTTCACTTACAGATAGGCCACAGTTCTGAAAGATTCATTTGAGCTTTGTCCCTGTATTCCCCATGAACAGAGACAGAACTGCTACAAGTGTCTAGTGCCTCCTTCTCTTATGTTGCTCATAATGTTAACTACTGCCATATTTTTGGCGGCTTCCATAGTATTGAAATTGTTTTCTGGAAAATGTTAAGAAAGAAATTGGAATTAAAAAAAGGGAAAAAAAGAAGGAAAAAAATATTTTTCTTGAAAAATCGCTGCTCTTAAAGTATAGATAGAAGTATAGATAGGATCTAAATCTTTTATCATCCTGAAAGATCAACATCAAATTTTGCAACTTCAAGTTCTCTGCACAAGAAGGCCTTATCAAGGCTTGCTAAAGAAATGGTCTTTCCATCTTAATCTTCCCCTTCATGTAGCCCTTTGGTTGTTTCATGAGGATTCCCTGCTGGGGCTAAGGTTCTCAAGCCCCTTTTATTTTTCCTAGAAGAAAATCTTCTCTATCTTTAGCATCCTCCTATGCATCTGTCAACCAGACATTGAAATTTATTTCCCAATTAATCCTATATTTTAACACTTTACTCTCTAGCTAAATGGAACTTGGTGAGACTTAACAGTAATTATAGGCTTATTGTCTTGCCATTATATCAGGTGATAAAAAGCTCAGAGTTTTCTGTGAACTGAAAACACTGTAAGTAATTTATCAGAGTCAAAAATGGAAAACTAGAAAGACAGGGCAACCACAAAACATAACAAAAGCACCAGACTAACTGCCTGGGTGCTTGGCACTTCAGTGTGATCTTCAGAGAGACAGCTACATAGTCTGCATTTGCGTGAGTTGTTAGTTGCAAGAAACTCTTTCAATCAAGGCCGTGCATTTGAATATGAGATAAATATACTTCAAGGATCCTTGATAGTATCTGCACTGCATTAATATCTGGATATTCCTGTCTTAAACTTGAGCAAGGAATTCATCAAGATCTGAATAAAACCCAAGGGCAAACACAGTCACCTCTTAAGATTTTGTAAAGCTCTAGTAAATAACAGGGGAGGGCACAGCACTGTTGTTTTTTGAATTAAGTTCAAAGAGATATACCTCTTTGGACCCAATTCAAAAACAACAATGAATGTAAACAAGAAGAGAAATACTTACATAAAATGTAGCTCTGATCATTTCCAGTAATGGAGGATTTTAAAAAATTCTAAACAATTGCATCATTTAAAAATATCCATCATGGTAAAATTATTTCCAGTATACATTCCTGTAAAGACAGAATTTAATATAACAAAGTTTGTCAAGTGAAAGGCATGATTACCATGTGCCAGATATATGGCTTTGAACTAGCTAGAGTGAGCACCAAGAGTAGCACAGAAACAGCAGCGGAGGCTTCAGCCACCAGCTCGGGCTTTGCATAGCCATGTGTGTCACACAAACCTTCTTTTCTGATTTTTTTTTTAAATCTGGTTTGTGAAATTTTCATCTCTTGATTTGGTCTGATCTAGAGAACTGATGACCTGAATTTTTTTTAGCAGTCATCCAACAGGTCTGTTAGAAGAAAAAATTGTTACTCTTTAGAAAACAATAATCCACCCATGCACAAGTGATCTGCAACAGCACATTTTATAAATAGGGGCGAAGAGCTGTATCACTGTGTGCTCAAGCCTGTGGGTGGCATCTGTGAGTAGCAGCGCCAGGGCTGTGAGGCAGCTGAACCGCAGCGCTGGCCGCTCGCCCTCCGGCTTTTGCGGATGCTGAAGTTACGACAAAATGGACGTGTAAAGTGAATTCCTGACTCAGTCTCCACGTCTTTGTACTGTCTCTCCACATCACTGTGGAAAAGTTCACGTCACTATTCCTCTACGCCACAGCCCAAGTAGCCTATTTTATTTCCCTTTAGTCTAAATAGGAATTCCTGAATTCCTATGGCAGATAACCGTGCCGTGGGGCCCAGGACAAGGAGGTGAGATAAAGCACGTCCTCCACTCTCACTGACTGACATCACAGGTCATTTGATGGGGCTCTCTGCTTTCCAGATTGAGCTCTAATTTCAAGGGTTTCTATCTTGTTTCTCACCTTCCCACTAACATCGGTGCAATAAATAATTTTATAAAGTAATGAGGCTTGCAACAGAAGCACAAGGGTATCTCAGAGAGATCCTTAATGGTTCTGGAGCTGCTAGTGCAAACGTGGACATGCAGAGAGCTCCCTTCACTCTGACTGAAAAGGAGCTCACGCTGTGTTGTATTTTTGGATCACAGGTCCTCTGGTTGTTTTTGCTGGAATTAAAGATATGAAACTTATGAAGACAACAATGTCTGGATTCGAAGGCTTCCATAAGAGTGAATACACCACACTTCCTGAAAGGAATGACAGGATTTTATGTGGAGAACTCTTCTGCAAATGGTCATACGGCGAATGCAAAGATTTAGATTTTGACTGCATATGGTATATGTCAAATTGAATATGTTTATCACCTAATATATGACCCCAGAGTCCCTCCAAACAACACAGCAGGCTGAAGGGCCAAATCTGCTGAGTGCCAGCCACTCTCATGGATCTCAGAGGAGGTTCTAACCTCTTGCTGCCTGTGGGTGTAAGGCAATCTTTCACCCCAAGTAAACCTTTGGGGTAAATCAACTTACCAAATTCTCTCTCTGATGGTGCAGACAGTATTTAAATGGACAGCTTGTAGATCACTGCTCAGCACTTCAGGAGAATGCAGTTACACCTAATTTGTTAAACACTTTAAACAAAATACCTGCAAATTATAGAGTTGCGGGATACTTTGAAAGAAGACACTGTTCATTCATGAAATCTCATGTGCTATGTAGTGGTACAAAAAGACACAGAGAATCTTTTTAAAAATAGAACACAGTAAAATATTATGTGTATAGACACAGACCACTGATACAGGATTTTGTAATGACACAATGCTCCTCTAGGAACAAAGTCCGGGAGTGTGTCATTGAGGCCTTCTCTGGGCCACCGGAGTGTGGGGAGTATTCGCCCTCCTACCAGAAGACTGTCAACAGTATCCAGATGCTCATCCTTTCTAAAGTGTCACAGGTACCTTCTTTCCTCCTTTGACATTTAATTTAAATGATATTGAATACTAATTGGACTTGTAAGACCAGAATGAGCATATTTTGCTGGCTCTCAGATTGGAAACTGGTGGTCCAGCTCGATGCTCTGAACACATAGGAATGCACTCAGAAAATCCGATCTGAGAAATGTCAAACACTATCTGTGGAAAAAAATGGGAGAAAAAGAAGTCAGTGCTTGGTAAGGCCAGACGGAAAATAAAAGGGGTGATACAAAAAAAAAAAATCACACATTCAATTGATTGGGTTTTATCAACATGACAGTTTTTTTTTTCAGGTTGTCAATTGTTTTCCTTTCTAGTAAATGCAAATATTGTCAAGGCATTGGCTAAGAAAGTGCACTAATTCATTGTCCCACCTGTTTGCATGGTTTCAGGTACAGGTCATTGAAGTCATGTTGAACAACACTTTTTACAATGTATTAGATATGAAGAACCTAGGCTTGACCAATGACAAAGAAGTAAGTAAATGCTCAAAACACTACTCGACAGGACTCTGAAAAAAACACTTAGCTTAAAAAAAAACACCCCAGCCACAGAGAACACTAAAAGAAATGTACACTGATTACAGGAAAAAGCTAACTTCTTACTTGTGTTTATGATAAAAGCTCAAGGAGCAGGACAGAAGGCCTAAAGGGTCTATAGGCCAAAAGGGTCTGTAACTACAGTTACATCTGAGAGATTGTTCCTCTTTACTGAATTTGACTATCAGTGATAATGCCAGTTTGTGCACTTGCAATCAAGCAGAACATAACAGGTTGTCCCCAGTTTGAATTGCTACCCCTGCATGGGTCTTGTTTCTAACATAATTCTTCTTTGGCAATACCACTGAGGTCAGTAAAGAACTGTCATTTCTCCTTGCTGTAGCAGATAAAAAACAGGTTAACCGGGTTTGTGTGCTAAATATCTAGGTGACAGAAGACCAACACTTTCCTAGAGCTGTGAAGGGATGGATGGTTCCTGTAGCGATTGTAGGAGATGTAGAGGACATCCGCAGCTGCTCCATCTGATGTCCAAGTGTTATCCTTGTGTGAATATCAGAGAGAAACTGGGTTATTCAGTTTTGCAGTTGTGATTTTGATTGATGATTTTTGGTCTGTTTATTCTCTGTCTCCCCAATGCCTGCAATTCTGCTGCAAGGCTCCTTGCAGATGTGCTTTCACTTGAGATAACAGCAAAACCTACCATTAATGTCCGTAAGGGAAGGAAAGGGGAATTATATCAGAGAGAATTAATAGCTACAGTTTCTGCTGGACAGCTACTGTAGTACCACGCTCCTCTGAAGGCACTGGCACATCCTTGCCTCAGGAATGACATCCATGTTTCTCCTTGTTCTTCTCAGGTTCTGATTCCAGTGGAAGCTCCCTATGGCTCCTGCACTTGCACACTTGGCAGAAAGAGGTTCTTGGAAGCACAAGGCCAAGTGCTAAAAGAGAAGTAAAGTCAGTTTGGAGTGACAGTGGAACAAACTAAACCTTTTGGCTGCATCCATATATTCCTGATAAACTTACCGTACAGTTTTCCTGTCAATGTATACTCCTTATTGGCAGTTTCAGTTGCTGACTCCTCTTACCTCCATGAACTCCTGAGGCTGGTATTTCTAAAGGAGTCTCAGGAATTCAGCTATCAAAGCCTCTCCCTGAATCTCAGTGTTATTTGCAGATTGAACTCTCTTAGGCTCTTTTGAAAATCCCATCTGGAAACATTCTAGTCAATGAAATTATATCCCTGTTAATGAAACAGTCAATGAATTCCATAATACCTATAGCATGTTTTTGACATGCAAAACGATCAATTCTGAACATTCTGTTTATTTATCTTCCATCACTAAGATAATACACAGACATAAGACTAGACATTTCATTAATATAACCTATCATGACACCTTGATGCCATGCTAATCTACACAGCTGAGGTCCTGATGAAATAACTGAATGGAGATTCAGTCAGACACTTACTGCTTTGTGAAGTATACGAATAAAAAGAAAAGTTCTTTTAGTATTTCCTTTGCAGCATGAATAGTTACAGCAATTGACTAATTTTTCTGCAAATGTTCTAATTATATGTCTGCTGCTTCTGTTCATCAGACTATGCAGTTACTGTACAACCATTCTCGTATTAACCACTGAGGTGTTTGAGGTTTTGGGCTCTCTCTTTAGTTTACTGAAATAGTTTTCTTTAGTCTATTAACTTTGCCATGACTTCTGCGCGGGCGTGAATCAACTTAAGTAATGCTACTGCTTTGGGGAGGGCAAGAAGACAGACCGTTGATGTCTGTCTTACTTTCAGTGAGCTTAGTTGGCTTTGAGGAGAGATAGCAAAATAACCAACGAGTAATTTTCTTGTCTCATGAACTGTAGCTACTACACACTACATTTGCAACAGAAATCCTGCTTAATTGCTACTACTTTCAGTTTCTCAGCATGTTATCTTCAGAGAACTTTGTGTGACACATGACTGTTAAGTCTTGTGCTCAAAGTTACTTCTGAAAATGGCAATTCGGTTTCCTTGGCAACTTCTCAGTTTAGGAGGCCTACAAAACTGCTCTGGATATGACCATTAAATTCACAGGTACTGCAAATGAGTAATATGTCCTGCACTTTGCAAGACAGGAGCCTTTCTTGCCTTGGTCAGCAGGACATAAACACAAGGGCGAGATGCTACCGTTCACGAGCCTTAAGTATCTTCTTAAAAACAACAGGACAAATGATCAGGTCTCGCTATACTGCTCCTTGATCACTTGTTGACTTAAAAAAGCTTGATTTATAACACTTTCCACTCTGGGCACACTCTTTCTTATCTTTTTAGGACAGTGTGTGGATTTAGGATTGTATTTGTGGGTTTATGTCTTACTGTTTCTGCTATTTCTAGAGGCTTGTAATTTATTAATGTATCTTTTAAGGGCAAATAAAGAGCAATATCAAAAAAACAAAATGACCAGTATATGACTATTTACCAAATAAGAAATGAAACTTTTTTTTCTATATATGAATACAAACATTGCAATTAATAGAAATAATTTTTAGTTCAGACAATTTTATCTAAAAAAGTATCCAATCTCGTTTCAAAAGATGGATTGCTACCAGTTATTAAAAAAAAAAGTATTATTAAAACATTTCAATATTTACCTCTTTCTAAACAAAGTAGATCTTTTGTTCTCCTCTTCACTGCCCACTTCCTGCCTTATGAAAAATGTACTGACATGAATGGAAGGTTTCTTATAATTTGTGGGCTTGAGAATAGTAATGCATTAACATTCATGGCAGAATGAGGACACAAAGAAGTAACCAGCTGTTTGTTTAGGCTCTCCTGTGGCTACAGACCCACGTGTACACTCATGCCGTGTGGTTTCTCTAGACCTCCCCGGCCATGCGGCCATTTGGCAGCTCTTTAAAGACATCTGAGCACAGCTCTGCCAGCACGGCAAGGACTGAGTCACTACTTACATGACCAGATTCCCTCCAAAATAAAAGAGGAGTAGGGCACTTGGAATAATCCCACATCTCTCAAAAGGCAACTAGATTCAGATAATGATGGCATAAATCATTCTTGAAAATGGGGCTCAACCACATAATTTACTTGGGCCTCAGCTCTGGCAGAATTCACACTGGCTTCATTAAATTAGGCCTCCACAACAGACTTTACATTGTTTTCATTGGAAGAAGATTTTTTTTTTGATTCTTGCCCTAAGGTGCTATGGAAGTTGCTTACTCTGCCTAACTCAGAAGTAGCTGCAATGTTTTGCTGATGAAGTCACATGTAAGGGAAACGAACAGCAGCTACTAGATTCCTTGTAAAATTGCCATTCAAAATACATTCTCTTGCTGATAACACGGATAACCTTGCTAATCTTGGCCTATATCCCAGTAGTTTTTTCTATGATGCCTGCAGTCTCCTGCAGAGAAAAAGGGATGGTATTTCATGTGCATAAACATCGCACTGCCATTTCACTGTCCGATTCTTTCACATCCTGTTTCCGCTATTGGCTACCCAGGACAGTCCAGGCACAATCCTCCTGTGCTGCTGATTATGTTCCACGCACAACCAACATCCCAGAAAGGCAAAATCTGCTAGCCAAATTCATCAACCGATGTCTAACACAGAAACCAAATGTCACTGTCACAGTGACAGTGATCTGTCTTCACCAGTCACATTATTCTATATATTGTCAGTCTACCTATTTCCTAAAGCACATTTACAGCTGTCAGTTCTTATATCTCTTTCAGCTACTTCATTTTCTTCTTATTTAAAGGCTTTTATAAGTCCTGCATTTATCATTCGTGCAGATCATCCTAAGCTTAACTGACCTGACCTAAGGTGAGAAAAAAAAAAATAGTGGCTGGATATCTCAACATAGATGTTCTGCAGTTAGAATCCTGCTATTTTAGCACATGTAACAGCTGACCATCTTCTTCCTGGAAAGTGCACAGCAGTATCTAGAAAGGAAACGTATTAACTGTTTCTAGCTCAAAAACGTCACTCATGTCTCAGCTGTGCTCAGAATATAAACTGTTCTGAAAGTGCAACGCTGAACCTAAGCAGTCAAAGATGGCCTAGAAAGGACGCACGCATGTTCATGAGTGTGCATATACACCTGCTATGTATACACGCACACACATATATGCATAGCACTCACTGAATCAGCTGGCCTATGAACTGTGACAGATAAGAAACAGAAAGGAGTTAGTTGTGATATGGATTTACTGCAGACTTGAAAAATTTTCTTTCCACTTATCCACATTTTATTTACCCTTCTTTGCCCAGCAAGCTGGGACTCTATTGTTCTTCTTTAATAGAAATCTTCACAGCAAAAGGCCAAGCCTGTGCAGCTACGTTGTGAAGACAGGCTGAACGTGAAGACTGCGGTTTGCTTCACACATCCCTGCAGCCAAAGGGCGGGTGTCCTTCCCTCCCCGCTGGGTGCCCACCGGCCATGGGATCACAGTGAAGCCCAGCCTGAGGGCCTCTCGCTGCAGCGAGGCACCACGATGCTTCCTCTGGCACACCTCGAAGGCACACGCTGCAGCAGGACTGGGGGTAATATCACAGAGACATGAGCAGGGAAGCAACCCACTTTTGTAGGGAATTCACCATATAACCCCCGAGAGCACTACCCATGCTTGGGGTGGCAGGGGAAAGAAAAGAAATGAAAATTGACATGTATCTCAGCAAGCCCGATAACAACTTTGTGGCTTTGCCCAGCCCTGTAGCCACCCTGCTACACAGAGGTTTCCTGCCTGTGCTGCAGGCGTTCACAGCCCAGGCCCTGGAGGGAGGCACACACAGTGCCAGCCTAGAACGGGAACCTAAGGCAATAGATACGAGAAGATAAGGAGGAAACTAGCTGACTAGCAGGGAGGGGGAGAAACACAGTGACAGGGAAGAGAACAGAAAACTAGAATAACCCATGAGAACAAATCTGTCTGGTATTTGGGCTCTTCAGAACTGAAAACATAAACTAAAAACAATATTCGAGGGACTCAAAACTAGAAGAACGGGGTACACAAACTTCTGCGGCAGAGGGAAACTGAACAGCAGAGCCCAAGATGCCAGAGTCCCGAGGACTTCTGCCACCTTACAGAGTGACATTAGGCATGAATTCCCACCCGTACCCAATGGGAAAAAGACAAGAGCTCAAGGTTTAATGACCTTGGGTTCCTGCAACGTTTCAAAATCTTCTAGGCTACAGACATTTCCAGGCCAGGGAAGCTGAGACAAGCTGACACATAGCGTTTATGCACAAAGGAGGAGGGAGCTGAAGAGATGTGTTCTTACAAAAACAGTGTTGCTACATCTAGGCAAACACCCACTTCCACGTTTCTCCTGTGGTTTGGCCACCAGTTGGGCTTCAAATTCAGCTACACATTCCCTCATCTTTACTCCCTTCCTCCTGCTGCAATCCACTAGCAGAACATGATACAGCGTATTTGACTGGTGAGCCTTTCCTGCCTCTTTGTGCTTCACCCATTGCAAAGTCAGGGGTGCTGTCAACATACCAAATATTGTGCAGGGCTTAGGGCGAGGAAGCTGGTTTATAGCAATCATCTGCAAAGGGGAAGAAAACGTCTAGAGATCAGCACGAGACCCCCAAGACCAAGAAATCAGTTCAACTGCTGACAAGGCAGTTATAGCTGCTGACTGTTCCTTTAGCAGACGCTCTCATGAATGTAGCACATAAACACAACAACAGTCTCCAGCGCTCACCAGCAGCCTTCACAAATGACAAAACTCTCACACGAAGACCAGAGGCCACTCAGAGTCTTCATGATGCCCCCACTGGGGTCTCCAGGTATTTGATGTTGTGGTCATGTCCCCCAAGTTAACAGCATCTACTGTTATTCTGGGACTAAACTGAATGCACAACTGTGATCCAAAGGAACATCACTAGGTCCAACACTTCCCTAATTACAGGGGTTAAGCTAAAAAATAATTTAAATCTTTCCATATTAAGCAAAATGCAGCTTTTCCCAACAGAAATGAGAACTACTTACTAAAGCAGTCTGCCCTTGCAGGCTGCCAGTGGGTTACTCAGTGCTGCTCCCTGAAACCCTGGGGGAAGCTGCTCTTGCAGCTGAACAGCTGCAGGCTGGATGCAGAGCGGGAAGCGCATGGAGGCCTTCGGCACGACGAATGGACAGGCTCTCCCGGCTCGCAGCTCCAAGCACCGAGTGCTCTAGCTCTCTGCTGGATGCAGCAAGGCCAAGCCATTGCCCACATAACTGCCCCGAGCTGGAGGTGGGAGGGCAGGGCAGACTACACCTGACATCCTGTTTTCTACCGAGCCAGTGATGGCTACAACCTGCACTCACACGGTGAGAACCACTGTAGTTTCCACACGTCTTTTGGGCCAAAACTCTCTACTGGAAAGAAAGGAACTGCTATTTTGAAGTCAAGAACCAGACTGGACACAAACTGACATTTTTTTTTCCCTTTCCTGCTCAAATGCAGCCTTCACATTTTCAATCATTTAGGGATGTGTAAGACAATATTGCCATAAAAATGGGAAACATTAATCAGCTTCTACCATATTCATGCAAAAGAGCCCTCTCCTTTTCAAAAAATTACAATTGTAACTTGAACGTTCCAGGGAAAACAGTGTTGAAGACCCTGTTAAATAGAAGAAGAGGTGAATGACCTAGCAGAATCTGAACATACTAAAGAAACAAAGAAAATACAGTAGAAGAGGGTTGAGTTAATTTAGAAAGTAATTGCTGACAGTGCAGGCCTAATGCGACACTCTCCCGGGCTCTTCCTACCAGGAGTGATGCAGGGATGATAACGCCCTTCATTACAGCTGCCAAGTCTTGTCCTGTAATTAAAAGAACAGAGAAGTTTCTACAAAGTGATAAAACAACGTGCGGCATGTTAAGGCAAACTGTTCGGAAGAGAATTACTGTGAATACAGGCATGAGAAAGATCCTCAAGTTTTCCCTGGGTAGAGAGCTGGACGGGCAGAACCCAGCCTCTATGCCTTGCTGCCAGTTGTCTTGTACACACTTGGTTTGTGGTACTTTGGACACAAAGAATATACTCTGCACTGGGCATCCAGAATTGAAGAGGACTACGGGCCACTTCCATCAGAGCTGAGGACATCAGCTGTCCTCAGCTGATTTCCAGATGACCAGATGACCAGGGCATCTTCCACACCTAGTGCACAAAACAAACAAACCCATAGTGCTTTTCAATGATTTTGGAAAATGTTATACAGATGCAGATAGCGGCATTGAGAGGAACACAAAGAGAGGGGAAGGGGAATAGGAGGTCCTTGGCTGCAGCACACGTCTCTGCTCTTGTGCAGCAAGTGAGGGAGGCTGAGAGCTGCTCTGCTTCCCAAAGCTGCCACCAGACCTTGCGCCAGGAGCGGGGAGGCCGCTCTCCAAAGAGTTCATTCAGTGCGAAAATGGGTAGAGCTGCGCTGTCAACCCCGTCCTCACTCGCACACCCACCATCAGCTGGGCAGCTGAACCGGCCACCAGGCGGGTGCAAGGATGGCTTTGCAGGACAAGGTGTCCCCCACAGCAGGGCGGCGGGCACGCTTTAACTCGGAGCCGTGCACGGTTCTGCGGCACTGACAAAGCATCCAGCAATGCCCATCAGCCGCTTCCTCCGCTCAGCAGCAGCTGTGCTTGCTGCAAGAGGAATGGTAGCTAAAAATAACCTGGCTTTGACTTCCTCTTTCAAAACATTCAATCTGTTCTAAAAGGCTTTTTTTTTTTTTTCCCCCAGAAACAGCAAGGAGAAAGTAACAGACAAAACCAGGATGGTCACCTGCACAAAATGAACGGCAGCATTAGAAAGCTCAAATAAGAATAGGAAACCACAAAGACGATCGGGGCGGGGGGGTGAAAGGATTAAAAAAAAAAGATTAAAAATAAAAGGCTCTGTTGGCATAACATCCTCCAAATTCCCTTTCAGGATTACTGTGAGCTTTCAGTTACGCCTCTTATGCCTCTACTTCTATGAGCCAGTTAGCAGTGTTGATCAAAAGAGGAATACAATCTGGAGGTTTTTGAATCCAATATTCTTGCTCATTAAAACATGGTAAAAGAAAGTGCAGTGCTCAGTAATTGCCAAATGAGCCCTTGGGCCTATACAGTGAAGGTTTTTACTTACTGATGGAACAAATATATTTTTATTTATAATTCTGTATAATTCACAGATTTACAAAAGGTGTCTTTACCACCCCAAACAAATGGAGAAAAAGACTGTTCAATTCATCTTTCAGTAATGCGGTACTAGGTAATTTACTCCAACAATGCCAGGAATACAGGGCTGGTAGGGATCTACTGACTGCTGCAGGCAGCTGCCCCTTTCCATAAAAGGATCTAGTTCTATATTAAAACATTTAGGCAGTTCACACACAATTTTTCAGTTATACCCTGTAACTAGTCAGATACAGACTGTACCTGAAAACTCCTCAGGCAAGGATGAGCCTCTCTGTCTGAACCAAGCCTTCCAGAAGATCCCTGCTCCCAACAGGTATCCCTGGACACAAACAAACTGTAAATAAAAAGTCATAAGCAGAACACAGACTACAACATACAAACATGCTGCTGACTGATGTCTAGAAATTGTTAGAGTACAAGGGACAGAGAGGAGCGGCGGAAACATCCTTGCCTCCTACCACGTGTCTCAAATTCCAAATGGAGCATACAAGGCAGGGTAATGTTCAGCAGCTATACAAGAAAGCACACTGATGTGGAGCTTATGTATTAGGTAGCTCACTGTGAGCTTTACCTGCAGCTCAGCTGTTAATGTGGTTTTATCCCCCCTCAAATCTCAACACAAGAAATCCTAAGCAATTTCCCTAGCACTGCAGCATCCACAGCCTCCTTGCACTTGTGCTGAAGGCACCACCGGGCAGGATCACAGGAGCTTCTGCTTCGTCACACTGAATGTCCCCTTCATGCCACACGGCAGTCACTGCTGCATTTGCTTCTCTTCTCCCTTCTTGGCGACATCCCCTCACATCTCCTGCCACCCCCTTTCCACATTTACCGCCCTCTTCTCCTTGTTTGCTGCTTCCCAGCTCCTCTGCTCAGCTGCACTGATGCAAGTGCAGAGGTGATGCCGAGCCCGGGCAGGCCAGGCGCTCGCTGCGGGTCCCTCCCGGGCGGCCTCACGCTGCGGCAGCTCCAGCGCCAGGCAAGGGAAGCACAGGAGGCACCAGCAGCTGCGGCCAGGGCTCCGCACTCACCCTCGGCACTGCCTAAGCAAAAGCAAATCCACAAAATCTTTAAGTTCGTGGCAGAGGCAGTTAGAAGTAACCACAACAACAGAGGATATTAAGTAAATTTTGGTACCTTTTTAATAAGAAAATGAAGGAAAGAAAAAGAAAAAAAAAAAAAAGAATCCCTGATACTCAGAAACAAAGAAACAGAGAAAGTAAAAAAAAAAGCTGTAAACTGAATCCAAACATAAGCAATGTTTTATTGGGATATAGCAAGCAACCTATCAAATAGGGAACTGGTACAAACAAGACTGAACAAGACTCTCTTTTAACAGAGATGTATGGTGACAAGACAGCTTCTTTCATTTTTTTAAAACAAGTATTCAAACTGTAAATAAAGCATCAAAAAATCAACTGTTACAACACCATGACAGACAATAATATTAAAAATGTGCAGAATTTTACTTTTTAACAAATTTCTGCATAATGTTAGAAAACAGTTATTATAAATAAAAAATAAAAAGAAAATGAAGTTCTTTGTTTTGCAAAGCAACACAAACTTTTAAAAACCAACTCTACTTTACATAGAACTACTATTAAAAACAGGTGAAAACAAGCTGAAGATTTAAAGGACAGCAAAAAATACACAAGCCAGTTTCACCTGTTAGCAACGCCTTCTGCTATCGAAGGGGCTATGTTAGTTGTATATACAGCTTTAAACATTGCAGCATACCACAAGTAAACCTTAATAAGGTCAAAAATAGGACCCTCTGCAAAAAAGGGTGAGTTGGCAAGTCTCAGTTCCATCCCAAAATTATAAGTAGTAATAATTTCAGTAGGTCTTTAATGTACACCAGAACATACTTTTATTCATTTGTCTCTCCCAAAGATGCATGTAAACTCTATTTTTGTTCTTTTTGGTATTCTAATTCATGAAAACAAGAACATGCCTGGCTCTAAAATGAGAATGACCACACTTTCCTCTTGTTCTGGATACAGTGCTGTAGCTATCTCAACATGCACTCTGAGAAATCCTAAAAGAGAAAATTGTTATGCACCATGTAAAAAATACACACCACCTCTCTCAGATCAGACTTAGTATACAGTATATTGCCAACTCTATCCAATAGGATATATATCATCTTAATTTGGTTTAAATTCTTAATACATATATTCTCTCTTTACAAAGTTCCATCACGTGAAACCAAATTGCTTATTTATTGTTTGAGGCACAGCATGACCCCAATTAGACAATTTGCTATAAAGAGTTGTTCTTTAGATGTTGTGTCTGTAGAGGCTTTACGTGATATTCATAGATTTTCAGCGCAGGGCCCAGTTTTAATGAAAGTCCAGTCAGTACATCATTCCTTGTCATCAACAGTAATGATTTGCCATCAATTTCCTATAAGAAGAATTAAAGAGTTGATGAAGACAACAGAGAAATTAACAAGCTAGAACAGTAATGCAACAAATGGAAGATTACTACAGAGGATCAATGAAAAAAATAATAATACCATTTGTTTTTCTAAAACTTAATGTTTTAGTAGTTATATTCTGCTCATAGGCTGGTTTTCAAGTGCTCATCTGCGCTAAGGCACAAATGCTAGTTAGACAAGCACAAAACCTGAAGCTGCCTCACTTGAAAACTCTCTCCTTTTAAATCTGTTTCAAATTAATAGGTACAGATTGCCTAATTATCCATCATAAAGGGAAAGATGTTCTTAGGGAGAAGGCAGTGAATTGTGTATCAGAAAAATTACCATTGACAACAACATACAAGTTTAGACTAGTCTTGTCATTACCTGCTAACATCTCTAGGTGCCTACTGTAACAAGCTACCCTTCACAGGCCTCCTTGGGGAAAAGAAGAGATTCCTGCAATTAGAAATCTTGAGAGAGCCCCACTATGGAACTTTACCCTCTGGAGGGACTTCTCTTCCTCCACTGACAATGACAGAGGCAAAGAGGAGCAGATTTTGGGCGTGGGTCCCAACATTCCCTAGCGGTTTGCACTTTTATGTTCCCACCTTTAAATCACAGATAATGCACTTGTTCTGTCAGATCCTGACCTTCTGACCTAGTTAGGTTAGAAATTGCTGGCTTCAGGAGAGAGGTAGGTTCCACCTCAAAACCTTGTCATACTGCCACAAATTAACTGTGAGTTTTCCAAAATCAAAAAGCAAGAGAAAAAATACACATCTCAGCTGCCACCTTTATTTTAAGATATGGGACTGTCATTGTCTTTTCACGGTTTTACAGTTCAGTCACACTACACTACCCAGAAAGCATGAGCTACACCTACAGAACAGTGCACAGCTGGTGCATTGCTGCACAACACTCCTGCCAAGGTCACCAGAGCTCAAAAAAGCACACAGCCTTATAGCATTCTCCTGCACTGGACTTTATCTTGGTACTTAAAATAAAAATAAAAATAAAACAAATAACAAAACATACAAACACGATTTTGAATTTGATAGCAATAGGAAACAGCCAGTTCAACTGCCTACATATATGGTTGTTGTCCATTACAACATAGTCATCTATCAAACTATACTGGCCAGATAAAAATTATATAATGTCATTTTTATAAACAATACATAAAACCATCCCACATCTGTCATTTTTATAAACAATACATAAAACCATCCCACATCAGCTTATCCCACTGCAGCATCTTCTTTACAAACATTAAATGCTCTCTCGCAAACCTCACAGATAACCCTAAGTCTTATTACAGTTTAGCATTAATTTGCCCCAACTGATCTCTATCATTTGAAAAAATGTATAAATACAAAGTGCATAAAAAATGATCTACTCAAAGATCAAGTGAAAGTGGAATTTCTTTAAAATCTTATCAGATATGACTGTTAAGCCCTCAAGTGGAACAGAACATAACTTAGCATTTCTAAAAATAATAATAATAATAATAATAATATTTTACTCAATTATAACAGATGCTTCCTTCCAATTACTGTTGAGGATGTTAATAGTTAGAAACAGTTTCTATTCTCACTCTTCCATTTGTCACAATCTTTTTGTGGGAATTCTCACACCATCGGCTATTTTGTTCTTGCTTAAGCCTGATCTAAAGTTGCCTTCGCTGCTGCTCAGCGATGGTATGAAAGATGAAGAACAGCCTCCAGGTTGGTGGGAACCAAAGTAAACCCAGGGCCTGGAGTGGAAGGAACACCAAAAACAGGAAAAGAACATCTATTATTTTCCTTTCTTCTTCCTTCACAGTTCCCCATGCATTCTAGAAGCACTAGGCACAAGATCATTTAAGGCTTTCACTGAGTGAAAGGCTTTCACTGAAGAGTGATTCTCTGTACATGTCCTGGTGGAGATGACTGAATATGGATTCAAAATTCAGGTGACTTGCATACCTCTGTTTAGCATAAGTTCTACTTTTTTTTTTTTTTTTTTTTTTTTTTTTGCTTCACTCACTATAGTGGTGACTTGGTGACTTCTGTGACTTTCTTCCCTGCCGTGTCTCTGTTTTCTGGATATTAATGAGGATGCAACTTTGAGTATGCCTTATCAATACCATAGGCAAAGGCACTGCTAGAGCCGTATACTGAGGGCTCCCAGGGCTGCTACAGCACCCGCGGCAACGTATGTGGCCAACAGCAGTCTGGAGGTGCTCACACACTCAGTTCTGCCTCGCTCTTTGGCTGTCCTGCATCCTCAACTCCTTGGCTCAGCTGGAAGGAGTCGCTTGCTGATGTTTTTGTTTTCATAACTGGGCGCTATCCTCTTTTTGTTTAATGTTTTCTTCAGAGAGATCTTTGCTCTTGCAGTGGAACTCCAAGAAGGAAATATAATCATCATTATCACCTACCAGTGACTAAAATACAGTTTGAAAAACATTCAATTGTCCTTAAAATGTTTCCTCTAAGGGATATTCAGGTGTTACAAGATCATTGAACTATTTTTCTGGAGGGAAGAAGACATATTTATCCAGAATTTATTAAAAGAAAGTATGGATGTAGTTACTGTTATGTAAATGCTAAATGTAACAAGAACTCTCATGACACATTCTGGACAGCAAGGAAACCATTCTGCTACCCTTGCTGAAGCAGTTCACAAAACCACAGGATGATTAAGGTCGGAAGGGACCTCTGGAGATGGTATAGTTCAACCTCTCTGCACAGGCTGGGCTACCTAAAGCATGTTGCACAGGACGACGTTCAGGTTGATTTTGAATATCACCAGACAAGATGATCCACAGCCTCTCTGGGCAACCTGTTCCAGAGCGCTGTAACCCTCACAGTCACAAAGTTTTCCTCAAATTCAGGCGAAACTTCCTGCGCTTCAGTTCAGTTGAAAACAATTTCTACCACGTTGTAGAGGCAATAGGATACTTCTCCTTGCTATTTACAATTTCATTCACATTCCAGTGTGCATTGCTGGAGTAGCAGATCAAATGAATTTAATTTCCTGAAGCCCAAGCAATCTGCTGAAGAAAGGGTTGGGAAATTCAGAGATGGCCACAGATTCATCTGTGTACACTGTGAGTCCATACACAGAGTGGGACTAGAGGCTCAAAGTAAACTAGGCAGCATTGCCATGTCTGTGGGCTTTGTGAGATCCCAGTAACATTTATCAGAAGTACAGAGTTAAGGTTAGTGGACTCTAAGCAGTGTAAATGAAATAGAGATGACTGGTAAACAGAGTTTCAGTTTGGGCTGTTCTTCATGCAGACTGGGCAGTGCTGGGATGAAGAACCAGGCACCAACTGCTCCCTAAGGTGCTGAGGGAATCTAGGGGGAAAGAAGTGGCAGCAACTTCTGCTGTGAGGAGCATCTGGCCCACATCTCCTGGCCACATCTTGATGGCAAATGTCAACCTTTATCTCCAAAGCTCTTGTATCAAGGGACACTAGCAGTGAAAGTTCAGCCACTTTCCTGCCCATGGCAGTTTACTGCCTACCTTTCTTAGCAGAGCCCCAGCAACACATTGCTAAAAAGAACCTTACTTCAGCTTCCATCCTAAAGCCAGTAGCTCTCACTGCAGAATACTAACAATGTGTATGTTCCACATCTCTGCTGCCTTCCATCCAGCAGTTGCAAATTGCTCTGCAACACTCATATGCTAGCTTCACCTTTCTGCTGTCAGGGTAAGGGAGGAAAAAAAAAAAAAAAAAAAAAAAACCCCAAAACTAAGTATTGCTTTTTTTGGTGTCTCTTTTTCTTAAAGTCTTAAGGCACTCTTCTGGTGCTGTTAAAGAAACATGAATGCTAGTATTAAAGACTGTATTCACTTAAATTATTTTTTGTTTGTTTACCCATCTCTGCCTTCCAGAATTACCCAACAACAGGCTTTTCACCTCTCTGAGGACAAAGGGCTCAATTTAGATACTGTGTTACATTCATCAGATACAATCAGGTCTAGTTTCATCATCCAGGTGCTGAAGGTCAGCAAGATTAACCTGACCAAAGAGCTAACTTTATTTCACTTCAGATGTAGTACTGCTTTGGTGCAGAGCTGTCAATAATTTGCACTGACTCAGCACCTTGAAAGGGCAGGCCAATTATTATGGTAACAAAATACATGTATTGGTAACTAATTTCTTGGTTCCCACATGAAAACCTATGGCCTTAGAGAAGAGAGTAAAGGATCTGGAGATGTAACCTCCTTCTCTGTGGAAGAGAGGCGCTGCAAGCCAATTAAGCAAACTTCCCCATCCTGCCCCACTAACATACCTTACCTCCAGGCTGGTAGGCCAGTCACAAGGAGCCATAAAATTGTTAAGCTCCTTGCTGACCAAAACTGCCAGCTGTAGTGGAGACCACTCCTGATACACTGAGACATAGACCGCACTCATGCACATGGCCCCAGCTATCCCTGCACAAAGGGATAGCACAAAGGTTATACTTGAAGCAGCAACATGTGGGAAAGGGCTGCATATCGGCCAAAATATTCTGTGGAAGGCAGTCTGTAGCTTTGACTGACTTCCCTCTGGTAACTTCATTTTATCATGTAAAGGCAGATGGGGGAAATCTTTCACAGAAGACAGGGGTGCATTCTCCAGTTCACAATGAGTTCTCAGCTCATAGATACACTGCAGGAAACAGACTCTCCAGATCTTACTCACGCTTTAGGCACCAACTGGTTCTCTTTTTCCTCCCTCCCACAAACCCTAAAAGGAAGGCCCAACCTTTTTCTCAGAGTCCTGCAAATATTCTGCTCCTGTGCCAAGAACGATTTTTCTCGCATCCACTTCCCCTTTCCCTGTTTGCTTTCACTGTTAAGTCAATGGGACAGAGCAGTCCTTTTTCATCCTTACTCTTCAGAAGCAAATTGCTGCTTAGGATCCCAGCATTTTATAAACTCATGAGTGTATTTGCACAGTGCACTTAGGAAGAACAGAATTACCATCTATATTTGAAAAAAATAGACCAGTGGAACTGAATGACTTGCATGGTCTGGGACCAAGCCAGAAAGTTCGTTTAGATTCTTCACCTTTCAGGTGAGTACTTTAAATACATACTCCATTTTTATCCCATTCTTCACATCTTGTGGAGCAATATCATCACTAAAAGATCACAGCAGTCCCATGGATTTTCACCCTCTAACAGAGATTTTCAAGGAACCTTCACAACACCTTACTGTTCACTAACTGAATAATCAGATCAGCTGCAAAAATGTGCAGTGAGAAGGTGGTGACAGCTAAAGGTGACTGCATGTTTCCTAACAGATTTACCTGTTCTTGAAAAGCATTGGCTTGTTCCTCAAATCCTGCTGTTCTGAAGTAATTCACAACATCAATAACAGCCCAGTCAGCAGGGTCTGGAGGTCTCCCGTTCTCTACTGAGCTGCAAAATGCAAATCCAGATGAGTAATCACTAAAATATGTGCAGACTATGTGCAGTTGCTTCTTCATGCACAACCCATGTGCATTGTCTCCCTTTCCATTTCCCCAGGAAAAGTATCCTTTGAGATCCCCAAGACACAGACCAGTCATGCCTGTTCTCTTCCATTTCAAAGACTGGCACAGGACAAATGAGATACCTCTCTTTTCACAAAAAAAAAGTGTAGAAATTGTCACATCAGGTAAAAGTAATCAGTTACAACTTTCATCTGCGGAGAGGCTGCTTTTGCAGCTGGACAAAGGCTACCACGTCTAAGATGCCAAATCCCAGCTTTTCGAGACCTCGTTTTTTAGCCACCAAATATATATATATATATAAAATAGCAGCGTGTGGCTTAGTGTTTTTCCAGATGACACAGTACTGCTTTGTAACATTGGTAGGAACTACTGGAAACCACTTTTACCTTGTAAAACAGAAAAACAGAACCGCCAATGATTGCACTCGTAGCTCAAAATAAAACATTTTTCAAAATTGCTTTTGGACTCATCTTTGGACAAATCTAGGGAGTTTTTCAACAGCTATTAATCCCAGAAAACAGCTGTTAAACACAACCAGAATGAATTCTTTCAGTGATTGACCTCAGGCAATTTCTTTCCACAGTGGCAGAAACAACTGTTGTTGTCACAACTGCTTCTGCTATCCTTATTCTCATCCTGCATTCCTTATCCTCAACTTGCCATTTTCTATCTCAGATTTGCTATCTCAGGTAACCTTTGTGTATCTGCAAATTCTTGGTGAGAAATACACACAGTGAAATTTATCTGCTTTTCCTGACATGATTTAGGGGCAGGAAGAGCAAGACATCTTTCAAAATAAAAAGCTTTTAGAAGACGCTTCTCCAACTAGACGTCCCATTTCAAGTTCATCCTGGATAACTTCCACTGTCATGAATACCTAACTGTATTAGTGCTAACGATGAAACAGCAAACAACCGCACATCAAGACAGTTGTCAGGGTTCTGCCCATTTCATGTCCTGAAGTTTAGACATAGGACCTTGATTTTCAGCAGCAACAGCTGGAGGACAAGAACAAGTAATAGTCTCCTGACAGCACCTTTCTTTCTACCCTTTGAATTTTTCTCTCCTACTATCACCTCTGTCAGCTAAGTTTTGTAAACGTCTGCTCTAAAGGAAGAATGGCAGGTCACTATGATTCAGAAAAGCTTAATAAAGTACAATTTTCAGTAAAATCTAATTGAATCAAGGGCTCCTCACTTTCCACCAGCCATGATGAAAAGGGTGCAGACTCACAATGCCTCAAGTCACTTGATTTCTACAAAAATCACAACTTCTATGACTAGCTGAATCTGTGACAGAGGACACCAGCACAGTGATTTTCATGTCTCCCCTAAATCTCGGGGCGCACCTTTGAATATGGCAAAAAAAAAAAAAAAAAGATCTTGCCCTGCAGACCCATAAGGCAACCTAGGTATCACACTTCATGCTTGCAATTAGCCTTCTGAAAACTGTAACTTCCACTTACCCCCAGAATACACACACATTTGAGAATAATGAGCTAGGGACCAGAGTTTCTTACTTTTACATATCAAATAATACCTTACTTTATGAACTGCTTCACTGATTGCAATTATAGAAAGAAGTAACACTCTGCAGAACTGAACACCTGACTCTCTGGCCTTAGCAGAGTTGCACTTTTTTTTTTTTAATCAAAAGAATTCCTTTCAATTTCTGGTGTTGCTCATATTCTAAGGCTTAAAAGTAAAATGTGCTATGAACTGCACAAAATCTACACATACTTATTGAAGCAGAATTTAAAAAAATATGTTTAAATCTTTGCATAAGATATGCATTCCTAACACACTATCATTTTGAATGCCTCATTTCCTACTTAAATTTAAAAACAAACAAAAAGATGCCAACAATTCAGGAGTAAGAAAGCATAATACATCTTAAAGATGTTCAATTTTATTATATTTCTTCTAAACAGCTAATAAAAAAGACATCTGAAAAAAACCACTCCTCCTAACTCTATTTTGCTTGCTCCCCAAAGCATTTTAATTTCAAGATAGCTATGATCCTAAACCCTCCCTTTCAGAGTTTTGTGTTTCTCCTCAAGTGTATTTGTTCTTCACGTAGCTCTTCTTCCAGGGCAAGAGAATATACAGACCAGTCCAGCCCCATCCCAGGCTCAACTGCAATGACTTCATGGGCTCTGCCATAGACTAATCCTGGGAAATAACTGCAAGTTCCTGCCTCAAGGAATAGCATCATGCTGAACCTCAAGTGGAGCCAATTGCCACCGCTACAGCTGCAAGGGCAGACTCAAGGGCATGTTGCAGACTTGAAAACTGGCTGAGTTTTAACCCATCTATGCACACAGACGATCTTCTGGCTTCTAGACTTTGGCAGTCTCCTCCTTGCCTTATTGCTGCATAGTCTTTAGACAAAGAAACTGAATTTAGAAGAGCCATGACTTAACCATGCACCTCTTTATACCAGACATTTTGAATGCTGTAAAACCGTAAGAGGGCTGGCATCTTAGGCTGTGCAACCATATACCAGATGCACCGATTATGAATAGATTTGGCTTGTCTGCTTTTCACCACTGTTCCTGTGCCTTTATTGCCATCATGCGGCAGAAGCAGCGAGACCTGGTAGGGTATGGCTGTGAACAAACAGATTTTATCCAAGCTATTTATAACCACTTCAAGAAAGGTGCTTTGTAGATATGTGCATATACGCATTACATGCTCGTTTTGAAACCACATCTTCTGTTCAGTTTAATTACAATCTCCATCAGCTTTAAAAAGCCACCTTCACAATTAGTAGTTGAGCCTTTATGACCTAAGCCTCAGGGGAAAATAATAAAATATAAGCTGTCCTTGCCTCAACTATTTCCCCGCTTCGAGTCCCAACTGTAGAAACAAGGCTGCTAATTGAAGGTTGCTTCTGAGGTACATGCACAATGTAATCTACATACTTTCACTGAATAGGCAAATGCATTTTATATTGGTGTGGCATAACCAGCGACTCAAGTGGAAGGGGAACACAGTGATTTTAATGACTGTCAGCAGATCTTTTGATGCTGCGTCATAATCAGGTGCTTCATCAGCATCTTAAAACAATCATTATTTTTATTATTGTTTACATTACTCTGCTACTCAGGGGTCTAGGCATTGCCAAGTTTTCTTGCAAGGCTCATAGCAAAGAGATCTGAAGGAAAAGAACAAGATGCAGCTTTGCAGGTATACGGAAACTCCTCCAAAAAGTTTCTGCCCCTTAGCAAGCAGCCCACCACTCTGAAGAGTATCATAGGGCACTTTGTCTTATTCCCATCATAGGTATCTGGGATCAAAACCCCAGGATAGGGGTTTTTCAGCAAACAGCTTACAATACCCATTTCAGAGAAGAGCTAAACACCAAAGACATAGGCTGCTGCTGCTTAGCTCTGGATAGCAGGCCAGTCACCAGGGAAAAGTATCTGTCTCTCTTTTTCAAAGAGAAGGGGACTTCCATACAGGACACTTCTTCCCACCTGGCACTGCCTTTGCAAAAGCCACTAGCTGGAAGTACAAAGACCTTTAAACACCTCAGGCAGCATTTGCTTTGCTGCTTCCACTTTGCTGAGGCATTTACCTCTCCAGTCAAATTGCATGGCAACAGGAGCTTCCCTCGTATCAGCAGGAAGCTGAGTGGAGGTGGAGTATTGCTTACAACTTACTCCACATTCTGTCGAAAGGCTAAGTCAAAACTCCAACTTGTTTCTAGCTTCCGCATCTCTCCATTGTTATCCAGCCCTCCCACAACCACCCTTTAATCAATATGTTGCCAAGGACTCCCCGTCTCAAAGTTGAAATACAATAAAAATAATTGAGAACAGGGAAACTTTGAGGCGAGCAAAGATGAAGTCATCCACCGTTGCCAATCACATTACGTAAAATGAAGAGTAAAATCCAATTCCATATGCTGATTATAAAAAGTAAATACTACGGATTCACTTACTTTTTGACATCCAGAGAGCCATTTTCCTTGTTTTCCATGTCAACAGTTAGCATAGGGAGGACAGAGGTATCTTATTTCAGCAACTAAGCAATAAGGAGGAAAAAAAAAAAGTTGCATTTGATTATTAGCAGCGTAAACACAGCAACATAACATAACAGAAAGAGCCATTCTACAGACACCAGCATGTTTCCACCTGAGAGCAAAAGTGCCCTTGTGACCTCTCCTCAGATGCCTGGCAAGGCTGATAATAGTTAATAAAACAGGAAAAGTTGAGCTGTGCTTCAAATACAAGAACCTTTCATGTCTGAAAATCAAGGATGGTCAAGTCAATTTTGATCCTTTGGTAAACTAAAAACTATTTACCTAAACTGCATATTCACATTTACACAGGGAGAGATAGCGAGACTGACCTACCATACCTACGCAGGCCCGTACTAAGGCACACAGTGGGCTTACTGCACCTCCAGTCACGCTGTCACACTAAGGACCCAAACAGCTGTATGAGCTTATCTCTGGCAGGGTTTTGAAAGCCGTATCCTTGTTCTACAAATGACCAAGCTGAGGTACAGATGAACAAAATATTTTATACACAAATCACATTTAGACTGATAAGCAGAGTTACAAAATGACCCCCAAGCTCCTAAGGCCTAAAGCAGTACTTTATCCATAAGACCATCCCTCCTGCACTGGCACAGCTCCTTATATTGGTACACTGAGTTCAGTAAAGGCTCGTACAACAAACGTGGAGAAAAAAAGAAAAAAAAAATTAAGTTTGTTTCCCTCCTTGCAATGTGCTGGCATATTTCTACCACACAGCTTTTTCTACAACTTCTGAACCATGCAGAAATGACAGAGGCCTTTTTGCTCCTGCTGATCTCAAGTAAGTCATTCCTGTTCCACAGAGCTGACCAAGGAGTGACCAAGGACTCAGGACTTGCTGTAGCAAGAATGGACGTTGGAAATGTCATACAGCTCTAGGAAGTACAGAATAGGGAAATCATGCTGTTCTGCTAAAAGTTTGCAGAAACAGATGATACCAAATAAAAGTGCAGTTTAAGAAAAAAGGAAAAAATGCTTATTATATAGTTTTGCAGCACGTAAAGCGCCAAAACCAACAGTTACAAACTAATCAAAAGAGCGTTTCTCCCAGTGCAGTTGACCAAATAACTCGACGCCTTCTGGCGAAGCGCTTCTCGGTTCACCTGAGGTGACTGCAGAACGGCAAGTGCCGCCACCACCTCGCCGCGGAGCCGCCCCGCGAGCCGCGGCCGAGCCGGGGGGCGCCACGGCGCTCGCTCGGGGGCCGGGGTCCCCTCGCGGTGTCGCCAGCGCTGCCTCTCGCCCCGCGGGTGCGTGACACCATTTCCCGGCGCCTCGGAGCCCGCTCGCCGGGCAGCATCGCACCACGCTGTCATTTTTTTTTTTTTTTTTGGGGGGGGGGGGGGGCGAGATTAGGGTGGGGTGAGGGGGTAGAAGAGCAAGCCAGAAAAACGTACCTAGGAGCAACTAAAGCCAAGCATGGCCCCGGAGCGGCGGGGCGCCCGGCTCCCGCCGGCCGCGGGGCGCTCCGCGGCGGCTCCCTCGGACACGGGCAGCAGCCCCGCCTGGCTCCCGGCCCGCGTGACGCCGCCGCCACACGCGGCCCGCACCAACCGCCGCCCGCGTCATGGCGGCCGTTTTAAAGGCGCAGCGCGGCGCCGCCGCCGTTACCCGCCCGCGCCCGCCGCCGCGCGGGGGCCATTTGCCACCTGCGCGCTCACAGGGGCGAGGCGGGCGCCGCCCGCTCCGCGCTCCCCTCCCGGCAGCCGTTAGGACCGTTACAACGGGCGCCCGGCAAGTTCGCTCGGGCGGGGAGCAGGGAGGAGCGTCGCGCTGCGCCGAGCAGCGTTTACCTGTGCCAAGGGCGGCCGCGGGCACCCACCGTTGGGGCCGTTTCTTTGTTGGAGACGCTGCCCGCGAGGAGAGCGGCGAGCCCGCCCGCCCCGCGCTGCGAGAGGGGAGCGCGCCATGCAAGATTCATGACCTGAGTTTCTTGGGACCTCCTTGTAAACATTTCTACTCCTCCTACCAAATGGGATGTATTTAGTAAGAGCAAAGGAAAAAAAAACAGGCAAATACTTTCAAAGTATAAAGTAACTTATTAGTGGAATGTTTTAAGCAAAGTGAGAAATAGGAACAACCAGATCTGGAAGAACTGATAAAGTCACATAGAAATAATTTCTGAAATGAGTTCAGCAGCTTACAAGTGACACTTGGCTTTCTTTGAAATGAGACCTTTGAGGGTGAGGATGGTAGATGGGAGCACTGAAGAAGGGCACCACACGCCCAAGAGGAGATGGAGACAGCGGCTCCCTGGGATGGTGACAGCTCCTACTCATGTAGCATTGTATCTCGTTTCACAAACAGACCCACAGATACCCATGGGTCATCTTTTACAGTGAGGTACAACTCACAGCGCCCACAACCAACCAAGTCTGGCCCACTGAGAACAGTATCTAGCCCATGCGGATTAAAACAAATCTTCCCAGCAATTCCAACCCCCCCTACTTTTTTCTATTTTTTTTTATGACTACTTCCAAATTTTCCTTAATTTAGGACATTTGCTAATTGTACAAAAACATTATATTGGTCATCTGCCATCAGCAGTAGGAAAATTAAACAGTAACAAATAACACATCCTGGTGTCTCTGTGCAAGTGCTTTACTAACTTCCCTGCTGTGTGCCAGCCACAGCTCAGAGGACTGTAACGCTATCCCTTTTCAAGCACCCTTAATATCCTGAAAGAGAATGAATTGGTGGGATGTGTTACTCGCAGAATTTCATTGCAAGACAAAGCACTCACACTTATTCCTTGCTGTTCAAGGTGAGACAAGGTCAGCCATTTCAGAGGGGCAGTTCTACCTACGCCAGGTTTCGTACCAAAAGAGCTGGTGAGCTCGGCCTCATTTCTACAGAGAAGCCACAACTTCAGGGAGCAGCTCCCACCGCCGGCACTGGCAGGCGGCACAGGGCTGTCCCAGTCCCCGCTCAGCCTCTCACCCTGGAAGCAGCTCCCGGCACCCCAGCCACACGGTGATACGGGATTTACACACCCGCTGCCTGTCTCGTGAACAGGGACTGAAGTCACCAAACTCCTAACTTAAGCTCTTTAGTTACAAGCACTAAAATCGCAGGAAATATCTAAGTTTTGTGCAAAAGGGACTGATGATTATTTTGCCCAACTTGCATGCTGGCAAAGGAATAACTAAGCTCACAGAAATACTCACATAATACAAATGGAGCACGCACTGAATATGAGTGCTGGCCAGCGATGGTATTGGGAGTTTTCACTGCTTTGGATTTTAAATAAGTGCAGATAAACAAGTATTAAATATGCTGTACACAAAATAAAGCTTTCTTTATTTCACATGCCAAAATATGCTGTAAAATAAGCCATATAAGGCAATCCTTTTTTTTTCCCCTCAAAAAAAATAGTAGTTTAAATGAGGAAATACTGAATTTTCCTCATCAGCCTGTTTCTAACTTTGGTAATGCACTGACATTTGAGGATACAAATATAAGCCAGCTATTTTACTCACATTCTCTCATTCCTTCCATCATGTTCTTCATTTCATCCCTGAAGTATTTAAAATAAGGCTCACACAGGGTATGTGTTCTTTTGAAGAGACTTTGAAAGTGGATAGGGAAAATTTAAGAAAATGCGCTGTGGAAAAAAAAAACCAGTGTGGACTATGATCTAAGGCTTGCATTTTCATTCAGTTTTGAGGTAAGGTCATTCAATTACAATGAGACTATGTCCACAGAGCGATAAAGCAGGCAAGGGACGCAGACTGTGTTTGCATCCTGCTTCCTAGGCCAGGCAAGGAGCAAACTGAAACCCGCACCTTCAAACCCGGGCAGAGGGATCAACCTCGGGTGCTTCCCAATTGCTTCTGTTACACAAGATGAAATGCACAGAGACCAGGGCAGATGCTGGGCACGAATGGATTGTTTTCTGGGATTTCTTTCTTCAGTTAAGTGCAAATTTCCCACTGAGAGAGCACACGGCACACGTGGCAAAGGGAAGCGTGGCACCCTGCTGGGTGAGCAGCGCGGCTCTGGCGTTGGGCGCTCGGGCAGCAAGCAGAGCCAACGGCCTTTCTGCTCCCCGCGCCCTGCAGCAGCAGGGACAGCGCACACGGGGCTCTGCGCAGTCACTTCGCTTCCCTATGCGGGTAACGCCTCTGCATGAAGGAACGAGCCCCACACAGCACAAGGGGCTGTGTAAGGACATACAGGGACACGGTGTACCCTGTGTCTGTAAGAGATGGAGGTATCGGGGCCAAGGCGAGCCCCAGTGCCCCGCATGGCGCTGAGGGAGGCACTCGCGTGCCCAGTGCTCCGCGCGGGAGCCAGCAGCAACGGCCGGTAACGGCCGCGCCGGCAGGGCCGCGGGGGCTGCCGGGCGCTGTAGTGCAGGGCAGTGCCCGTGCCTCTGGCCCACGCTGGGCCCCGCTGCGGGCCAGAGCCCCACGGGGCTTCCAGGGAGCTGCGAGCCGAGGCGGGAGCGTGGAACAAGTGGGCGCTGGGAAGCTGCTCTTGCAGTGCAGCTCTCTAGTCAGAGGGCACTGAGGGATCACTTGGGAATTGGGGCTTCTGGGGAGGGTTGTTTTGGACTGGAGCTTCACAGTGACACAGGTTCAGAACGACAGTTTGCCACCGAAACTGAATTAGTTTATAGCTATTTCCAGGCTATTCATAACGCAAACCTAGATAGCTTTATTTATTTATTTATTCCCCCACATCACTTCCTTCCTATCAATACAGGACTAGGAAGGGCCCTTCTGGGCTCCGGAGCTCGCTCTCCTGCCAGCAGTGTCCAACTTGTCGCGCACTGGCTGTGGCATCCATACCTCGAGCCGGGCTGGAGGATTCGCGCCCACTTCTCTGCCCACAAAGGCCAGATCAAGCCCCCTTGGGTGGTGCTTCTAATTTACTTGCAAGTTAGAACTTGAAAAGACAAAGACCATTCATACTTGTTTATTCATGGGGAAATACTGTAATAATTGTTTCATCTCTGTCCCTGTCCAGTATTCGCATGCTTTTAATAGACTGAGTCATGTGAATGATCTTGGGCATTTGGATTCTCTTTGCAGTATAGATTCTCTTTGCAATACAAGCTCTCTGCTCCCTGAGGTCATTCCTATTTCCTCTTTCCTGTAAATTCTCCTATCAGGAGCAGACATTTGGGGGCCTCACAAGCACCCTGTACCTTGCCCTTCTGCTCTGAGTACCCGAGGCCCACACTGCCCCTGCAGTGGCCTGTTACCACAGCCGCATTGCCCTGGCAGGGTTAGTCATCCCGAGAGCAGCAAGCACAGGGTACTCCCTCCCTCCCTCCTCCCCAGTCACTGCCAACTGCTGAACACCCAGAGAGAAATCGTTACTGACCCTGATCATGCGTTTTCAACACCTTCCTCTGCTGCCAGCAAACTCTCCTTCCTCAGTTACGAACAGGGCTTTTTCAACTCCAGCTGCTACTTTATTTCTGGTTCATTTGAAAGGCATTTTGCCACTTACCTTGTTCTGCAGCATTGTCAGCTTCATGCCGGTTGTCCTTCTCCCCTTTTCCTCCCTGGACTTTCCTTGAAGGAGTTCCCAGCGAAATGCAGCATTCCACTGCCCATATCCAGAGAGAAAGCTGATGGCTGCGATTGCTGTGCTGGCGAGGGAGACCCCCTGGAGCCTGGGCCGTATCTTCCCCGTCCCCTTCCCTCCTGCCAGGGTTTCTGCTCGGCCGAGCGCCGTGATGTTGCTGTGAAGTTCTGCCTCGCTGAAGAGCCACAGATAGCGATGGTGCAAAGCAGGCGTGGAGGGAAGGCAGGCAGAAAACCTGTGCAAAAACACAGTGCAGTGACTTGTATTAACCTGGCATTCATTTCTAAGGCCCTTAATGAAGTGTGTGTTTAAGTACTAAGACCACAGCGGCCAGTCAGCCTCAATTTATATTCCACGCAGTGAATTGGGTAGGCTCTTATAATATATATATACATATAAAAAATCCATAGGGGTGCAGGAAGTTTGGCAGGAGACCAGGAGGAGCGTGTGTCCGCAGGGCAGCTGTGCTTGCTGCGTGGAGCCGCATGACCTGCCGCCACCAGCGGGAGCACAGACCCCTCCGTCTTTGTGGAGGGGCTGCAGAACTTGTTCATTTTGTTTGTCACGTTCTGGGAATTGCTCTGGAAACTAATTTGAGCAAGCATCAGCAAGAACCTCCTTTTTTACAGGTTCTTTAAATTATTAAAGAAAATACAGTGGTGGTGGGGGGGGGTTGATTTGGGTTATCGTGTCTTCAGTGACATAGTCTTTTTTTCCTATTTTGCGCTGGTTTTGTCTCTGTATTGAACACAAGGACACGGTGTACTACTTTTTGGGTGCTTTCTAATAAAGGCCTCCTGTTTCTGCACCTTGCAGGGTTTACCTCGGGCTGCTCTTTAGGAAACCGGGCTCCCTCTGGCTGCCGCGTGTTGCAGCGTCATGAAAGGCTCATCCCTTGAGCTACAGCTTTTTAACCCCATCACCACAGTTTATGAACACATTCTCCAAATGCCTGTCTTTAGTAATGCCAAGCTCCTTTCCACGCAATAAACATTATGCAGTCTTTTTGTAAACGTACGAATCTCCAGTGAGATGCCCACAATTGCACCCTCTTCACACCAGGCTAAAACGAATGTGTACAGAAACATTACAGCGCAAGGCCAGCGATGGGTTTCTGCTCATTTCCTGTGGTTTCCAAGGCTGAACTGCTTAAGCAAATCTTCCTTGCCCTTGAATTATATCCACTTCACTTAGAATTTCCTGCCCTACTTATTTTGCTCTGCTCGTTGTTATTATGGTAATTTGTCTCATATTCAATAAAGCCACTGTCCAGATGTAAACCCTGTTTTTTTTTGAGCTTATATTTTAAAAAAGTATTTGTACAATTCCTACATTGTGCAATGCAATTTGCCCATACCCCCAGTAACAACTGTCACTTATTTGCCTCACTAGTGATAACATTACAAGAGGCTTTAAAATGAAAACCAGAAAACATAGAACAGGAAAAGAAATAGTCTGAATGAAGTAAGAAAAAAAACCCAGAAATTTCGGCTGTATTTTAAATACATTGCCAATGTATTTATGCTAGGTTCTCTTCACTTTGCTGCCAGGTTTTGTGTGCTAGGAGGAGTTTTCTCAACCCACACTGGTCTCACTGGCTCTTCCTTCTGGCCATCAGCAATACTTTGGTGGCTTTCTGAGCAGCAGCACCGTTATCAGTAATGAATAATCACTGAAAAAAAACATTAGAAGCCTAATTTTGAAACCAAGCTGCTCCAGTGACTCACTTGGTGACTAGTACTGACAATGCGAGCTGCAAGGGGAGAAGAAACATGAGACTGGCTAGAAGGAGTCTTCCCTTATAGTGGCCGTAGCTCCATGCACTTCTGGTGATTCTTCTCATTCTCAAGATAAGAGTGACAAAGCTGCCATCACCTTAATAACAAGACAGTCCTGGCTGCAAAACTGACTTCAGATGTCCATCCAGCCCCTCACACAAGCTTTTGCTTCTCTGGACATTGCACCTCAGCCCTGGGCCAGGAGGATACCCTGTCCAAGAGCGTAAACCCATCAGTCTGCACGGGACCCAGAGCACCTTCCTGTGAGGTGGGGGAGACCCCACGGGGGCTGAGAGCACCCACACAGGCAGATCCACCAGCTGGAAAATACCTGCAGAAAAACTGCTTTCTGTGGAGACAACCAGTATACTTCATGCCAGATAGAGCTCCCATTCCTGAAAATCCTAGTTTATACATTATATTTTACTGCAAGTGGGACAAACGTTTCGTTTCCTCAGTAGCCACCTTTCAGCAGCAAAAGGCTCCAGACCTTTGGGGTTTAGCTCTCCCTTGTTTGCAGCATGGAGACATGCACTGTAATCCTTCTCCGTACCCGCCTGCTGAAGTTTCTCCTAGATCTTAAGACAGGCTTTCTGAGGTGGTGTGGATTTTCCCTTAAAAACTATTAGAACATTCTTGTGTCACTTTCTCATCAATATGCCTTGACTTGAAAGTCAAAGTCAGTAAGGTTCAGGAGTTTGTATGGATGCAGCAAGGAAAAGAGGCTCATCCTGGTATCAGAAGTCCTGCTGAACCAGTCAGTCCATTATGTTTTTCTTGTAAACAAAATATTGAGTATGCACAGAGCTTTACACAACTTTTGGACAAACACAAGCCCTTAAAAGATGTCCAGCTTTGTTGACTACTGCCATCTGTGGGGTGAGTGGGTAAAACGATCACATTTCAGAGATACTCAGGTGGATCATTCAGTGAGTTTCTACAGTGATCAAGGTTTTCCACCAAATGCCCAGTACACTGCAGGCAGCTTTAGCCTGCTTCAGAAACATCCTTATTTCCAAGTTTTGTGAAGCATGTCCCGGTGCCCCCGGCATCACCTTAACAGATACAGCTGTGATATAGCCCGGGCTGATACCAGCTATGGAAGACCAGAGCATTCGGTTTATCCTACTGATCAGCCAGAGGACACTGCTCCTCAGAAAGCAGCAAGGAAGGGTATATTCTGCATTTCTGAGACACAGCTGCCAGGGGCATCTAGGGATTCTCTTTCTGCTCTCACTCAGCTCTATAGGTGCATTGGACTGTGAGGAAACCAAAAGAAACCAAATGGCAACCCACACTTTCTGTGGAACTGTATAAGATCAAAGGATGTATGTATAGCTTGGCAGACAGCGATTGCAGAAAGTAGCACCTTGACTTCAAGAAATGAACCATTCCCTCTGCTGAGTAAAGTTCCAGTTACAAACTAGATGCCCTTGTTTCCTCTTTCTGTACTTTGATAAAACAAAACCAAAACCAAGCGTGTGTTCAGATGTGAGCATGTACAGACACGACATTTAGAAGTTATGTGTTAAGTTTATAAATGACCTGACATTCTAAAAAAAAAATATACATTTGTCCTGTATTCATGTGAATGGAAAATCAAAAATGGAAAATGCTCAGCTGTAAGATGGTTCCTATGGCTTTGACCAGATGCTCTCAATAACAAATTTACAGTAACATTTTACCTTCTTTACAACTGCTCTGACAGTCACATCTTTCAGAAAAATATTGGACAATATTTTTTCCTTCAAACACTATTGGTCTAGTTATACAGACAAATAGTGATGCTGCTGAATTTGACCAGCACCCAGCTCTATCTAGAAGATACATATCCTCTCAATTATAAATACCCTCTAGTTGATCATGCAGCTTAGCAGCGCTTTTCAGCAACAAGTCTTTGGTTAAAAACACAGTCTTTTCTGGTCTTTCAAGTGTACATAACACCCTGTACCATTTCTGTATTATTAAGAGAAAACTTATCCTAGCCTCTAACTAAAGTAGGATTTATCAGGCAGGGAATATTTTGGTGAACGTGAAAAATTGCTTTTCTTCAAATAGTGTCAATCACTTCTTTTGTAGTGGTATTAAAAACGTATGCAAAACAGTAGAAAAAACTACTATAAGAGTTAACAGTTATAAAAAAGGAAAATTGAAGGCCAATCTTACAGTACCTGCAGCTTCCTCGGGCACGTTTCTTGCGGCCCTGCTGTACGCGCTGATCCAACCCGTACGGATCTGCCACCTACTGGCGAGCGCGCGGAGCTACAGCACTTGCTGCGGAGCGACCGGGGCAAGGTGGAACCACGCGGCATTTTAGTTTACAGCCTTTTAAAGGAATTTGGACCATAACAAAGCAAAACAAAACAATTTGTTTAAATAAAACCTACCTGCATGGTATGTAGGTAGATAGGGGTGAACATGTGAGTTTTCTCTCCTGTAATAGTTAGGGATGTACATACAGTCATGGACTTACCAAAGTAGGAAGGGGAAGGAATCTGATTATACATATTCCATCTGGTCTGAAGCAGTTCACCCAGTACTGTAAGTGTGATGTCTGTTACCTGTAAACAGACCTTCATGATCTGCACTGTAAGCTCAATGCGGCAGCTGGGCTCTAAGGACTGAATGTGACACAAACAGAATTACAGTGCTCCTTCCCATCACAGTATAGTGAACAGTCACCTAAAGAAGGCTTGAGCCACACACTGTTACTAGATATTTTTTCTTGACATGTTGTCTGAAGATGGCTTTTGTGTAATGTCATTGCTAGCTGCATTTAAAGAAAGCTCCAGTTCCTCGAACTTGGCTGATCCAGTAAGAGTTCACCCACACAGATGCGTTCTGGGATAACAGAGAGGCTCTTCCCACTAGGAAGGGCAGGGTCCTGCGGCTGCTCAAAGAGCGCAGTCCTGGTGCGTGGCCAAGCCTCGGCACTAGCCATGCACTACTTGGATAATTTCAGGCTGTAAGCTCAAAGCGAAAACTAGATGCAGACTTCACCTTGCCCTGCCATCTCTTACCTGTTTCTAATGCACTTTGCAAGTAGAACTCATAGCTGGTTTCTGTTGTTTTTCTAGACAATATATTGCCATGTGGTGATTCAGCTGGGATGTTACAGTGCTCTGCATTGCAGCACCAAGGTGTTCTCAAGTATCAAAGGCTGTGAGAAACTTTTCCACAGTGTCATCCTGGTCTCGGAAGCAGGAAACACATTCACACCTCGTGCAGTTTGCATTTGTGGGGGGTATGTACCAAACGTATAGCAACATACCAAAGACAGTATGATAGGGTTTTGTCTCTTCACTTACCAGGACAAAGGGCAGTGTTCATAACCACTTGGGTTATGGTACCATTAAATTCAAGAGAGTGTTACCGCTTCTTGCTCCCCCTCTTTTTATTTTTTATTTATTTTTACTTGCTGGGCTGTGCAGAGCTATGGCTTCTGTGGTTCTCTCTCCACTAGCAAGCAGTACGGCCTAAAAGCAGTGGAATTTTATATCAAAACAGCGTTAACCGGCCCAACATCCACACACATTACACGTTTTAGGGTGTTCGTTTTCTGCCAGTCGTAGTCTGACCCAATGAACCAACTGTCCTGCAGCAGCTAAAGTACCTTAGATGCCCTTCTGGAGCACAACTCCCAGTTTAACTTCACCCAAAAGAAACCCAGTTCATAAACTCCAAGCTCATGCCATAGTAACTGGCAACAACTGTCAGATTTACCTCAGAAGTTCACTTCTAATGAGGGCACATTTGTTAACGTGCTAACAAATCATATTCTTATAACACATGCTCCCCTCATACCATGTAGACCTTACATGCTTCCATCCGTCTCTTAACACAAAATAATGTTTAATTAAGGTGACCTGTTCAGCTTGCCCCTTAGTTTTTACCCACCAGCAAGGCACCAACCTTGCCAGACAGATAGAGTTTGACACATTCTGTGAGAGACAAGGAACGACAGAACATACTGGGGACACCCTCTTTCATGTACGTACTGGAAACAAGTCTAGTAAAAATAAACACTGGCTCTCGACCTCACTTTTACTTAAAAATTCTTGATTTATAACTAGCACACAGGTCTGTGAAGGCATCCCCCACGCTCCTTGAGCTGCCTTGCTGACTGCCCCCCGGCCGGCTTGCCTTACCTCAGCGGCTGGAACCAGCCTGAAGCGGCCAGCACCACCTCTCACCTCCTGCATCCGCAGGGTGGAGGAGCAAGGGGAGGGACCAAGCTTGCCCCTATCTCCAGTTTTCTTTTTCTTGCTATAATCCACGGGAATCTTCCTGAACTTTTTAAAATTGGCTGGACACAGTCATAGGAAGTCCTGCACTACATACCTGAGCATTAAGACTTGGCCCTGTTGGAGTAATGTACCTGAGTCCACGTGCTGCTGAATCTTCAAAGGATCTTGGAAGCAAAGGCGAAGTTGAAAAGTGTCTGACCTTTATCCCCCAGAACAGCAGAGCATCGACTACTCCGGCCAGTTGTGTCCGGGAGCAGATCACCGGCCTCTCAGGTTCTTCCACACACAGCAGCGTTACCTCCTAAAGAGAGTTTCTGGGCTGCAACCATGTCTGTGTTGGGCAGTGTTTTCTCTGTTTTGTCCCTAGAGAAAAGATACCTCATTCTCAGGTTGCTTCTAAATACAAAGAACAGAATTAGGAATTAGACACCAGATTGCTAGTATCTAGTTACTGTGCTATCTATCAAAATCTTAGTCTTACAACTGAATTTTAACAAAGAATGTGCAAGTTCTTCCTTGAGTTTTTCTTACCTGCTTCACTAACCATGAGGTAAATGCAAATGGACACCAAAAATACAGTAACTTTTAAGTTTAAAAAAAAAAAGTCAAGTAAACACATTCTTTAAAAATATATTTTTGCAAATAATCTGTATTTATCCCTCTGATGAGAGGAAGAGGACATTTAGATTGTAAGCTTTCTAAAGTAAATTCTGCTAGCTTAGACATAGTATATTGGAAACTCATCCAAATGATTTCATGGTATTTTTAAGTACCTCTCAAGGCCACTTAGTTCAGAGCTTTTGGGAGCAGAGAGTTACACAGATACACTGCACTTGGAAGATATGGCCATTTCTTTCCTGCAGACATGCCTCGCAGAAGTCCAGAAATAAAGAACTCCGCAACAACACATAGCAGAAATGCTAACAACCCTCAGGTTTAGTTCAGCCCTTTATTCATTCGCTCTCACTCTCTGACATTGGAGAGGGAAGCTACCTTGAGAGATCATATCTTATCAAGAGACAGCTATCTTGTCATCACCTAAAAATTTACCACGAATAAAAAAAATTAAGCATTTGAACAACTCTACGAAACCACTAATCGTCCTACTGGAAGCGATCACTGCCCAGCCTGATGTTAGACCCTTATGCTCTATGTCTTTCAAGAGCTTTAATCAGTTGATTCCTCAAGCTGTGAAATCAGAATGTTTTTAGAAAGCTGTGCAAGATCAGGCTACTTTGTATAATAATGCTGGCAATTGATTTTTTTCCCCTTTGTCAAATATCCAGATCAGCTTTACATATCCCAGTTCAAGAACAGAATCATCATTTTAGCAGTTTCTTCTCTGTAAGTGTGGCAAGTCATAAAGAACAGATTCAAATGACGGACTTGAAATCTGCTGCTTCTCGTGATGTGTTTGCACGGGAATTGTGGTCAAAGCCAAAGAAAAAAAAAGGTGCAGTTGTTAGATGATCTTTAGAAAAAGTACAAAAGTCTTCAAAATTTAATCTAGTGTTTATACTATGAAACCAAGATAAAACACAAAGCCAATGTCAGTAGGCGTACAACAACATAAACAAAGAGGCTGAAGCTCTGGCCATGCAGCAGAAGGAGGAGCTGTGTTATACACCGCAGGTATCAGAGCCTCTCCAAACAGCACTTGCAGAACAAGCCTCAAGACAGACAGGGCCAAGGCCCAACAGTCTTCACTTCTATCAGTTGCTTCACAGCACAATGAGAAACAGCACGAAGTTTGTACAACAGGGATCTGCAGACAATTTAAAAACAGGCAATTATCTTTAATAAAAAGCAGTAAGTCTGAATGTGAAAATATGAAGAAAAATGATATTGCAGATAACGATTACCTTACTTTCTCTTAATTGCCTATGTCCAGCTCATGGACTTCTTTAGTACACACCATATTCTCCAAACACCCTACTTCGTGTGCAGCTCAATGGGCCCAACTATTAAGTGCAGGGTATTTTCCACAACCTTTTCATCTTGCCTTCAAACTATTTGCAGCGTATGGTGGAATGCAACAAATTATCATACAACAATTTGATTCACAAAGAAGCAGCACAATATTTCATGCAGTGTTGTACATAATTTAATTTGCACTTCCGTATATAAATGTTTACTATATTGCACACTATTGCAGCACTTAAAAACATCTAATTATTTGCAAAAATTAGTAAAATACTTTAAAGGATTTAAAAATAAGGGTTTTAATGCAACTGGACAAGATAATAAAAAAAGCAATTTACTTAATGAGATACAATCCTTTATGTTGGAAATGAAAGTTACATACAACTAGAGTACAATTAAAATATACCATATAGTTCAACACTGAATTCCTCAAATGTGTAAAATTAACAAGCCTCTACTGTCATAGATATACAATTTTCCATACTGTGAAAAGGATTTTTGAAATTAAATACAGGTAACATAATATTCTGTAGTTATATTTTTATGACTGTGTTTAAATGAGGGTTGAATAATACATTGTCAAATGTACTCACTAACGCCTTGGAAACTGCACACTTCCCCTCCTTTTCCAAAATAGATTCTCATTTCCATACTGAAGTCTATTATGCCATATTGGAAAAGTATTTTACTTTCTAACAGTTTTTTTTCATTGTATTAAAAAATAGCATAATATCATGGAATTAAGATGGCTTTTTTTTCTCTGCCCACGTAGAATTTAATCTGGGTATCAGACAGACATGTCAGAACCAATTTCCTACACTTTTGCCTTACTGTACACGCATGAAGAATGATTACAGTATTTTACAAAACAGAAAATCTCTGAACCTTATTATAAAGGTAATGTTTGAAAATTAAAATCATAACAGAATCAAATTGTGATCTCCAGCATTTATTAAAATCTTTTAAAGTTCATAAACGACAACAAAGTTACTGTAGAATTTATCGCATACAGCTAGCATACAACAGCATGTCCTTGGTCTAAATGAAATACAAAAGATTTTAACATTTTCATACAAAGGATTTCTTTAAATTTATTAATGTGACGATATATCTTTGTTACATAAAATTTGCTACAGCGAAGTATCTTATACTTTTCTTGCACATATGTAAATATGGGTGGACAAAGACTGCATTCAGTGTCAGCCTCCTAATGACGTTGTGCAAAAATGCTCAACAACCTAAACATACAGAATGATGGATGTTACATTTCATACAGTTTTGTAAAATGTCTACAAAGGTTTTTCTTAAAGGAGTGTCATACAGATTAAAAGGAAGTAATGCCAGTGGCTTAATTTCACTGACATTCAAACAAATACAGTGGCTATGTATCAATATAGCTCAGTTTTATTAAAAACAATTCATCCTTGTATGCATGTAAATTGATCATAAAATGAGTCTAGTTTAAACTGTTTAGATGTGCTGTTTTAGGTCACTGAAATAGCCAGAATCAAGTGTACAAATAAAACTACTATGAATAAGTTTAAAAGCAACCCCCAAAAAAGTGCTGAGCCACTGATTATTAACATTGAAATAAATGTGTAAGAGTGCCCAAAGCTAGCACATGGTAGCAGTATTTAAGTCAGTTGGTGAGAGTATACAAAACATAATTAAGCCCAAATACTTATATCTGTGTGACCATACATTCTGTTCGATTGAAAGAAAATAGGTTAGAAATGAAGACATAACACAACTAAAATAAACCCAGCTGTGGCAGTTTTTAAACTTTGTCTCTTTTCCTTGTGAATGAAGTGCTGTAATTAAGCAGAAAATGATTGTAGCAGTACTCCATCCTCGGTTTACTAATATAGTATACCAGAATAAAAACTTGGCAATAACCTCTTTTATTCTTAACAGCTAACAAAAAATAACTGTGTTCATCCAGCAATGCATCCATAACATGAGTTTGCATTTTTGCATTTGCTAAACCTTTTGTTTTTGTTTTTTTTTTGTTTTTTTTTTTTTTTTCAAAACTAATGGCAGAGCACATTTTGTTTGAAACAGATGCCTTTTTTACATCAAAAAAGGCTTGCAAAAACAAATACTTCAGAAGCCCCAATATTGGCATTAAAAAAAAAGAAGTGAATCAAAATGACTAATTCTCTACAATACTGACCAAGACTTCCTTTAAGAATTTAGGGTTCTCACTGCTTAAAAAGCCATTTAATACCTGCCAACTGAAATGCTGGTAAGTTGACTCAGTTAAACATGGTCCAAAATCCAGACCAGGTGGAATCCCTCCCTCTCACGAGACTGTAAGCTTGCCATGGTACAGCCCGGCTACGGTAATTCACCTACTGCCTAGGTGGGAATACAAAGGAAGGAGGCAGTGACAAAAACTGCAGCGATGTAGAAAACCAAGGCACGGGGTCTAGCTAGTGCCCCCTACTTAAGCCATCCAATTGATTCTACTGAATTTGGTCAGTCTCCAGGAAGAAATGTTTTTAAATTAATTTAGCAGACATTTATATGGCGATAAATACTAACTTCAAAAATGCTAAAAATGTTGGCTAGGTTTCGTCTGAGCTACTAAAAAAAAGTATTATAAATTGTAGCCTCAGACACAAGACAGACAAGAATTATTGGCTGGCACAGACTAGAAGCAACATTTATCTTTCACTTCAGTCTAAATCACACTAGCCGCAACACCTTCCATTTCACTCACACAAATAATACATTATTCAAAATAAAATGGAGCATTCTTGGGTAAAAAACTACTTCATTTTAAAGGGGGAAAATGAACAATACACAGAAACAAAGGAACGACAGAAACCAAAGTTAAGTAGGAAAGTGGTCTAGTATTCTGTGTTACTGCACAAACAGTGCTTGCTTAATTGTGCCTAGTTAGAAGGGTTGGTGCAAACTGCACACATGGAAGATGGCAATAACGACCTCAGTCAGCTTTGTGGAATGAAGTAACTAGGTAATTGCTTTGACATATGTCGGTCTCAGCTCCACCTCATCCGTTAACAGAGTGCAAAGATCCCAATGTGAGCCCTGATGGTCATCTTGTCCTCTTGCTCCTACTAAAAATCAGCAAATTCTTTTGCACATTTTTCTGTTAGTGACACACGAATATCTTCTTCTTCATAGTCATCAAAGTTGCTGGTATCTCCAGGGCCTCTGCACTTTGGTATGAACGGAGCTTCTACCTGTATTCCGAAGAAAAAACACACGAAATGTTATCAGCTGTCAGAATTAGCATGAAAATAAACATGACAAAACACATTTCAAATCTTGCCAAAAAGCTTAATCTTGATATTAAACTGCCTTACATTTTTGGCACATATTTTAAGCCAGTCTACAAGGTTCAGGCCTAAGCGTACAAATCTAAGTTTAAAAGGACTGATATACATGTGATTTAATCCCCTTCTCTCACTGGATGATAAAAACCCTATCGGATTAAACAACAACAAACAAAACCCAAAGAGCAAAAATCAAACGACTCTGAAAACATCTCCCTCTTAGCTCATGAGCTGTGAAGTGAGGCCTGCAGGTAGCAAAAATGATTGCACAAGAGTCATTGTGTAAGCAGAACATAAAACAAAGCTCAGAGCATATGAAATAGCTTATTCAGAGCCCAACCACACTTATCTTCACTGAGGAAATACCTAAAAAGTGTTTACAGCAGGTCATACTGGTTTTCAAGGAAAATATAAGCCTAGCCTTAAGTACAACCATGTTAGCAAACCATAGTTTAATAAAGAGCCATTCAAACACTAAGAAAACGATTATCTGATTTTTTTTTTTTTATCTGAATTATGGAATATTTATATTTACATGAAGTACTTATATAGATATATACACTTATATGGAATATGATCATATTGTAACAGTATTATTTACATTACCTCTCAAGGAACTGCTTTTACTTTACAAGCTAGATTTATTCAAGAATAAGAAAATGTCATAGGAAAATATGGTATAAAACATAGATTTATTAATGTCTATTATAATTTAAACAATTGCAGAAAGACACTGTTGTTTTAGATCTCTTGTGAGATGGTATTTGTTCCTTTTAATTAATAGTTTTAAAAACAAGTCAGCATTAGGTCTCACAAACCCACTAGTAATAGCTACCTGACTGTACTACTGGTTTACATTTTAAAATACTTCTTGTTTCTATAAAACTAATTCTTGGCACTGCTCATGTGCTGCTACAGAACGCAGAACTGAAACATATGAATTAATGTTATAGGGCCAGGGTGTCACAAAATGCCATACCAGGGAATAAAACTCATTGCATAGAAAAATGTCTTGTAAACAGGCATTAAGAAAGAAAGGATAATTACACTTCTGTAATGGGGAATCTTTTCTTAAAATGTCTGTACTTAATACAAGGATACAAGATGTGTTAATAGTATCCTGTCTTCTAGTAATTAATACATTAGTGAATGCTACAACAACTGTACTGTCAATTTGTGTAGCCAAACAACCAGTTTCTTTTTATAAACTATTGTTAGTATTTAGGCTTGGCCTTTAAAACACTCCCATTACTGCAGCAAGTTCATGCCTCTGTAGTCAAGTCTGCTAGCGTTTCGACAGTGTGCCCCAATTCCTTGAAACATCATCACTTCACTAATGTCTTTACCAATATTAAGGTTTTTTATATATATAAAGGGATTTCTGGGATAGCATTGAAGTTATTTGCTGTCTATTTAAAAACAAAGTCAGTGTTCAGAGGTTGCACTTAAGAGAACAAATAATTTCCCATGGTCTCTGACAACTCACTATTCTGCACTTATTTAAGCATGGCTCTCCTCCAGAAGGTGAGGAAGCTCGAGAGCTGCTGAAGGAGAGATGCAGCCAGAACTGTCATCAGCCTCCTCTCTTCCCCAGCTTCCTCTCCCAGCTCTGCTCCGCTTGCCCTGCCAGATGGGAATGCGCTTCTCATTCCTCTGAGAACATTCCCAGTTCTCCCTATTGCCTTCATTCCTATGCAGGTCTGAGTTCGATACAAAGACTTGGCACTGACTTGCCAACTGATGCTGGCCAACAGGTCTAGAAAATCATTCTAAAAAAATGTCCAAAACAGTGATCAGCAGGGCTCTTAGGGTTTCCACAGCTTATGGAGCTGCACCCAAAGCGTAGTGTGAGAATGAAAGTCCTCAGTGGACAGAAACCTCTACATCAGAGTCCTTCCAGTCCCAGATAAAGCAAAACCAGGAATGAGGGTGCACATCCCAGCTGAAAAGAGGAGCTCTACTCAACTCAAAAACGAGCTCTAGCTTTGGCTTGAAAAGCTCCACACTGGAGCAGCCTGAGCCTAGCTAGAAAGGATACAATTTCCTCTGGGCTGTGCAGGAGTTTTTATAGCTCCTGTTCTAGCAGGGAATAGCAAGGGGGGCAAGACACAGCTTGTCCTGAGAGAGTCGAGAAACAGACCCAAGCACAACACGCTAACAGAGCGGGAAAGCACACACACGTTAAAGGACACCTGTGCCCGGTGCAGGTATTTTAAGTCACTCGATATATACTCTTCAGAGTCTCAAATTTAAACTACTTTCACCTATTTTTAGTTTAATTAATGTGACAGATTTAGGACAGGAAAATAAGCAAGGTGATTAGAAAAATAAATTTGACTTCCTCTCCAAAAATCTCTAATAGTTTTGATAAGAAGGTGTCTTACCTTTCTCTGATAAATGGCAATCCAATCTGTAGTTGCAAACCACTTGTGGTTCTTTATGTCATTTACACCATTCTTGAGATTTCCATATCGTTTGGTCAAATCTACCTGGAGTAAGTTTCTTAGAAGATCCTTTAGGTCTGAACTGAAGTGTGACGGAAACCGTACCTGAAAACACACACCCACAACATTAAAAACAATATATACATTTGATTCTTCTGCGAGATGAAATGATGTTTATACAAAAGGAAATTTTCTATTCTTTTGAATACACATTTTGAATACACAAGTAAGAATGGGGGAAATGAGATACAATTATAATTGCATAGTCATTTCTGCTCCACAGAGCCTTTAATTAATGGCATCGACTTGTCTATCTTCCAATTCTTAAACTGGAATTTTTACATCTGATTGAGCAGAGGGAAAGTATTTTATACTGTAATCTGTTCCCTACATCTAAGTTTTTACATTGGTGTATTTAGTCAAGTAACATATCACTGTTTGAACATGGCATGTCAAAGAGTTTTACTTGCCAACAAAATTCATTCCAACCTGGCTAAGAAATACTCAAAAATCATTCACAGGATATACTAAAAGAATTTGAAACTGGAGCGTGGAGAAAGGAAAACAGCTAAAAATTTTATTTGTCATGCCCATAGTTCTCAGTGTTTGACACTTGCTATATTCAGCTGGCTAGTTGTGAGATAAATACAGAACACAGAATTATTTAAAATAAAAATATAATGTTGAATCTAGAGGTCTGATTACCAAGCACACTACTTATCTGTCAAGGTTATGTATGCCTCTAATAGTAGAAACAGCTCACGAAAAACAGTGCTAAATGAATGTTACACCTAGACAGTTGAGTGATAAGGAAATATTAACTCAAGGTTTTTTAAGCAGGGAACTAAGTGTGTAAGTTAGAGTGTTTGAATGACTTAACCTTATAAGGAAATAAACTGCTAGCTGAGAAGTGAATGCAAGTACTTCCACAAATTGGGTATAATGCTGTTTCTACATTCCTCCATCTCTGGATTGGTTTAAAAAAAAAAAAAGATTGCTGCTAGCAAAAATACAGAATAAATTAGATGTAATTTCTTTTATTTAGAAATCTTCAGAATATACTTCCAAAACATACTTGTCTGACAGACTCATTAAGGGGTGAACAAACTAGACACACTTAGCTAGGAACTAGCTTAAGCTTATCAGATATGATCATTAAATGAAGCCTATCTATTTATAGCCTAATACTATATTTACCACTTCTTCCCTTCGTCTCTCTGTTTTCTATTACTGCTTGTATTTTGATGCTTCTTGCTTTTGCCTGAGAATGAGTTGTTTCTTTCTCCCTAACCAAGGCAGTAAACTGAAAAGCAAAATTACCTAATCTCATAATTACTACACCGTTATTAATTTTGCTTAACAAATGAAACACTAGAAGAAAAGTAAGTTATATGAAGTGCACTGACTGAATACTGAAATGTAACTTTCCAAAGTTATGTTTACTTTTTTTAAAAAAAATTAATATTGTTCCTGCTTTCCTTTCATCGTTACTTCACTGCATTCTGCAAGAAACATTCAGGTGGCCTTACCAGGCTCAGCTGTAAGTAGTTTTGTTTAGTTACAGCACAGGTATGTAAATGGCTAAGGTCAATGCAGGTCAGCTGTTTGTGCAGTCTCTTCAACACATATCACATGTATTAACTACCTTTCTTCCAAATTTCCCTTTAATTCAATGTAACAGATCTTTAACATTTGTTAGATGCTCAAGCAGCTATTTCGGTCATTAAATCATTTTGCCTCAGCAAGAGCAAAGTCCCAGTTAGAAAGAAACTGTCTATAAAGACGGCATCTCCTCGCCCCCTGCTCCTCAGGCCATTAGGAAGGAATGCAGACAGCTCCCTGTGCAAGGTGCACCAGCTCATTCCAAACACTTCAGTTTCAGCTGAATTTGCTGGAATGAAACATACGCTGCTTTTGGGCAGAAACAGCAATGGCAAAGAGAATAATTTAATATTTAATGACCTAGTAAATCTTTATGTAGACTGAAAAAAAAAGAAAATTAAATGCATTTTGGGCTTCTTTTAAAAATCAATACTCCAGCTATTTCTTACCTTAACTAAAGATTCCTTTACTAATTTACTGGGGGATATGACTAGCTTGACATACAGTTCCCACAAACAGAAAATACTAGCTGACCTGCAGAGGTTATGTACTTTTGGACCTCTATTTTTTGGTTTAAAAATAGTTTAATTTCATCATTGATTTTACAATTCTACTCCGATTGCTTTGATTTAGTGTTTACAGCAAATAATTATCAGATGAATTTAAATAAAAGCAATCATACCAAACCACAAGATGGTTAATTTCTGCCAAATCACAGAGCCTTTACTCAATATAACCTCCTTAGATACTATATTTATCGCTAGTCTAAAAGAAAAGAAGTTGAACATTTAGCATGGATTTAGCCACTGACATTCAACCACCTGCCCCACGGAAAGCAGCACGGAGCCCTCCGCACCTCCTTTTCTTCACGTCATCCCTCACCTTCCTCCCACGTGGCTGTTGATGCGGGACGATACTGCACAGGGCACTAGGTATTTACAGTATAGAAGCTTTGTGAATAAAGTGCTCATGGGGCTCTTACAAGAAACTATTCTACCCCTTTTGAAGAGGGTGTTTGACAAGAGGAATTTCCATAAAGCACTTACTGCATCGTAAATTTACACTCCAGCCTAATTGTACAGTAGCACCTTTATGCAGCTAATGCCTTTTCTTCCAATTATACCATGCTCATATAACATGGTCATTTTTGTTATTTTATGTAATTTCAAAGAAATTCCTCATGAATTAACCCATGTTTAGCTCCCTTCTTTTTACATCTCAAGATAACTCTCACTTAAGAGAATACACAGCACAGAAATATATGCATTCCCCTTACTGCAACAACATGGAGCCAGAGAGATGTGAATTAAAAATGAGCCTTCAATTTTAGACTGGAGCAGATCTGTTTTTCCACATCACTTCAGGGTACTTGTGCTGATATGTCTTAGTTGATTCAAGGAGCTGAAGCAACTCTGCCTCCCCTGCGAAAGGGGGTTTGTCAGCACGCAAACCAACAAGCCCTTCTTCGTTTAAATGCTTCATTTAAGGAGGCTACGAGGCAGCCTAGCGCAGTGTCTGCTACGGCCCTTCCTCTGGCCAGGGCTATAAGCACCCGGCCAGCACGGGGTGTGAGCAAGGAAGAGAAGAGTTGTGACAAACCCAGTGAGCAGAGAGCCGTGAGACAGGCTCCAGCAGGAGAAACAACCCCCCGCTGTCACACTTGAGCACAGGAAGAGGCTGCCATGAGGAACAATATGGAAAAATCGGCAAAATGTTTTTAACAATTTTATACAGCAGTGAAGACTGGATAGAACATAAAACGGATCCACAAATACAGGACTTTGCTGTTGCAGAAGAAACCTACTCTGAATATGGCAACTCTTTAGGGCTTCTAACCAGCTGTAAAAATAAACATTTTTGGGCAAGCTGCCGGGGAAGTTAAAGCATACATAAATCATTGTTAATAGTTGTTGTTTTTATCCAAGTGTAATATGATATGATATTGCAATGTCTGTAAATCTATTAACTTTCATTTTAAAGGTGAAGGAAGAGACCAGTAAAGGTAGCAAATATCCATTTTTAAAAACATCCATTTTATTATTGACAGTACCAATGGCTGTACTTGAGTAATACACGTTAGGAACTTTGCCCACACTTTGTTCAAGTTGCTAAGTATCTAACAACCAGTGAATTCTGTATCAACTCCGAACAAACGTCACGTTCTGCAGAGAACGAGAAGTGCAAAACTGCATTTTCAGAAACACAGGCAGACTTCACCCACCTTGCCAGACACAATCTTCTCATAAATCTGAATGGGCTGATCTGCAAAGAACGGGGGATATCCAGCTGCCATTTCATAAATTAACACTCCTAATGCCCACCAATCCACTGCCTTGTTGTAACCCTAGAATAAAAATGAGAAATACTATTGTTTGTATCTCTTTTAACATAGTGCAGGATTTCCAGTATGTCTGTACAATACAAGGAAAGCAAAAGCACTCTTGCCTGTTTAATACAGAACTTATTGTCTAACTCAAAACGAGCCAAAGCTCTCTAATGTCAATAACTTGTATTCCTAAAACATATCTCACTGGTGAACCTGAAACATTTTGTGTGTGTTCCTGTGCAGAGTTTCAGAGATCCCTTTACAAGGGTGTGACAACTGTGTAACAGAGAGAAGCACGATTGCTTCTCTTCCTATTAAAGAAATATTAAAACTTCTTCTAAAACATAAAGAAATGTCCCTGCACATAAGAGTGCTTCCTACACTGCATACTGTCATCTTTCTAACTGTTTACTCATATTTCAGTACATTGAAGTTTTCATTTTTGGTAAACTAGTTATCTATGTAAGCTTAAAAATGTACTTAATTAGCTGTGGTTGATCCGTTTATGACACGGCCTTCAAAAGCCTGAGCCCAAAGTCATTAAATAAATCCTATTTAACAGTAAAAACAAAAGGCAATGTAACCACTCACACCTGCTGTTTCAATAAGGACACTAATTAAATAACCTAACTACAGCTTCTTTAAAGCCTGTTTTCCTTTACAAGTTATAGAGAAGCATACGCAGAGTTCTCTATTGCTGTACAAAAAACCCCGAATACTACAAAATACTTGGATCAATTCTATTTTGTATACTTCAATAAGAGTTGATCAGTCAAGACTTGATCTTCAGAGCATCAGCAACTATTTAAAGCTCAGAGTTTAATAATTGGTGGATAATTTTAACTGCATCTAGTACATGGTCTGAACAACAAGAAAAATCAAAAGATCACCTTGCTGAGGATTATTTCAGGTGCCAGGTATTCTGGAGTTCCACATAACGTCCAAGTTCTTCCTTTTACCCTTTTTGCAAAGCCGAAGTCTGTGACCTGCCATCAGTAGAAAAAGCAATGATTGTAATTACACTTTTCCAGAGACATTAAAACATAAAATTATGCAGAAAGCAATTTTATATAGAGAAATAACTTGTCTTTCGGATTGCATGGTGTTATGTTGTTAGTTGCATCTTAGGTAGTCAATTTTTCTGATATTTCAATTCAGATTATTTTTTTAGGTTTCTCATGATAAAACAAATAAATAAATAAATAATGCAAAACAGATATTCCCAAAGCTGCACAAGCTACTAATTATAATTCAAAAATCAGCGGAAACTATGACTTATTAGTTTCATCTATGTATTGTAATCACATTAATCATTTTTTTTCCTACACTTTTCACAGACTGTTTATATTGTTGAAAGCTGAAGAATGCTAATGTAAACAAGATATTTATCTTCTCCTTTAGTGGAGAAACAAATGGATCACAAAAAGGGTCAAGATATCAGCAAGTCTTGTAAATTTGGAAATTTTTATTGCACAAGTGTATAAAGGTTATATGAAAACTACTGTGGGAATTGGACAACAAAAAAGAAGTCTTCCAGTAAGTTCTGTTTCTGAGCATTATTCACAGCATTGCCAGAGTCCAGCTTGTTTATCTGCACGTCTCCCAGGGAAACGTTACGGAGTAATGCAATGTTTCCTGACAAATTAAGCAGTAATTGTATTCACAAATGGCAAGTTCTTTTTCATTACAAAACCTTCTTTCCACTTGTCATGTTTTCTGGAGAAAGTTCTCAGCACTTTCCATACTATCTCATCATCCTCTGCAGATTTTTTCCTGTACTATATTGCATAATACATATAGAGCCAGCAGTATCCAAGTAAAATACTGAGATTGGGTTCAAGCTACGAAGGTTGTAGTTGTTTCAGGATCCATATTCAAACCATTCACTAAGAAAGCCCACAATACCACAACAATAACGATTGCTAACTATGCCATGGTCTGAGCTGCTGGCTCTGATACACTTCTGTCACACAATCACAGTTCAAGAAGTCAAACTCGACACAAATCAGCTTTCATTGCAGTTTTCACAGAAATACCACCAATCATGCACCCATTGAACTAAACAGCAAGGGCAACAGGCTCACAATATAGACCTGCTTCAGTCGACACCAAATTACTTGCGTGGTTATGAATGGGTATCAGTCCACGTAAGAAAAATACACTGCATATGTGGCATGGACAGAAATGGCTGCAAAATTCAAAGAGAAAAAACACACGGATGCTTGTTCTTTCCAAGAACCCAAACTGGAGCGGCAGGATCCACGTATGAGCACAAAACCCCTTCCCTGGCCAGCAGTGGCAACTAACCAACTTGCATGGGAAGACTGACTGCAAGACCTGTTACCGTTAGTGCTTGGCCACCACCACCACAACACATCACTGCATATGAAAGAGCCAAAAATCCTGCAGGAAGTTCCAAATAACTTCCCATTCACAGTGCTTCCCAACTGCATTAGCAAAATCTATTTCCTTCCTTCCTATAATGCTATTTTGTTCTGAATGCAATTTTATTTTACAGTTAGAAAACACAAAATATGAATCCTTCCCACTCAAAAAAAAATTATTACGAATTTTTCTGTTTGATTCTGGCAAGGCAGGACACAAGGAGGAAGAAGCTTCCATTGTATAAAGACTGCAAAGCATTGCAGAGTGCTTGCTGCCGCCTTCCTGCTTGTCTCATTTTGATTACATAAACATAGGAACTAAAAGGAAGATGAGGAGGTGCGTGAGAAGCTGTAAAGCAGAAGCCATTTGCAGCACTGCAATTCTGAGATGCTCTCATAGTTGAGATTTTGAGCATATTCAGAGCAGATTCAGATAGACGAAGCAGCATCCAGTATGAACCTAGGAAAGAAAAAAGAAAAGCTGATCTTTATCATACTTATAATATCAACTACGCACACACACGTGCCAAAAAAAATGCTTACCGACATCCTCCACAGGGCTACTGGCTGACCGAAAATCAGATTGGAAGGATGCAAGCCCAACTGTGAAGCGGGAGGACTGAGTTTCCAGGCCCATGGCAGGGAGCTCTTGGTCCTGCTTTATTTGCTGGGTGTCTTGTGCAATGAAGAAGTCTAATCTCCAGACATACTTGCATCCTCAGATTCACTGTGAGTGTCAAGTCCCCAGCATTGTCTTCGGAGGCCTTCAAAACATCCTTCAGGATCCTGAGACAAATTCTTGTCCAGCATCTCAATAGGGGCAGGTATTTGGCACGTGCGATTATGTAAAGTCCAATCTTGGTGCTCTGCTTCCTTGTAAGCAACTCCCATGTACTTCATCTTAGCTTAGGAACAGTCCACTTGACCATCTGGTTTGGTGATGGTGACAGAAGTGTTTTGTCGGCAACATTTCACCTTGAAGGCTTCCAGCACTCCCGCTTCTCCCCAGGAGACAAGGAAAGGGGAACCACAGGACACCCTGGTATGCAGCATATAAGGCATTGAACCCATTTGCTATTTGACTTCAGATGCAATTAAACACTAAGAAAGTGAATAAGGCTGCAAACCAGAGTATTTGAAAAGAAACAAATAGCCTATCATCAAGGATGGAATTCATTTCCCCTCATTTTAGACATCCATATTGTAAATGGCTCATAATCCAGACTCTTCCAGTCAATGGAAAAAATCAGACAGTGCTAGAGTCTGATTCACTTGATCTTTGTTATATTAGGAAAAATGAATCATGTCCTGAAGTCATATGTTTCTCTCCACTGGCAATACAGGGAATGTACAGAATAAATTGTAAACTGATATCACAGACACTACTTGGAAGACATCTGAATTTGGACAGGTGGATCTCATCTCCTGAGTCCTGAACATTACTGTAAACAAACTAGCACCAGATGCAATCAGTGTAAAGAAAAGCAACCAGAGAAACACCGGAACGCTACCGCATATAGATAGATGTGTCCATAAAGACAGGAAGATTTACTAAGTACTTCAGAACAAGTTTTCTCATTTTCATCATGAGTACAACATACACAGTGCCTTGCCAATTACTACATTCAGAGAATGTATCATGGGAACAGAAAAATACCCAACAAAACAAACAAGAAAAATCACTCCAAGTTTTAACAGTTCTGTAAGTGAGCTCAGTAGGAAGCCACCTGCTCACCACACATACCAGTCACTCAAGTTCTATTCATAAAAAATTACTTCAGAAAGCAAGCAATTGCAAAAAGGCAAGATAACTGCACAACTTCAGCACAAAGGTATTTTATCATGTGGATGATAAGGAATTTCAAGTAAGAAATCATGGCATAATGTCAACAGTTCTCAGTACGCTCTCAAGTTGGGATGCGTTGCCATCAAAAGATCACATATGTTCATCTAGAAGCTATTATTTTCAACAACATCAACATGAATTTATTAATATACAACCTTTTCACAAATGCATTATAAGGAAAACTTACCAAAAGCACACCAGTTGCAAACAATCCTTTTTCTTATCCCACCTACAAACTATCCTGAATCATTTGTAGTTCTATTCATGCTTTGAGGTCATGAGTGGATAAAAAAGATTGAGATATTTTGTTTCTTAAATTTCAGTTATAGCGTTGATGACTCAGTCACCTAAATAGTAATTCTCCCTTCCATTGTTTGAAGGGCTGTAGATCTAACTTACTAGAGGCAAATTCAAATAAGGCCTTATGCAAGCTTTTTGGAAATTATAATGTCTTACAACTCTTGATGACACTTGCACTGTATGAGGCTCATGTATCTATCTGTATTTGAGTACTTGCAGATTGTTTCTTTCAAACAGAATTGATCAGGAAAAGTTTTTGCTTTATTATGTTTCTGTGCATCTATCAAAAATGCACACAAACTTTTGTTTCCACAAACAAAATATATGTATTTTAAATTCTGGGGTTTTTTTTTGCTTATTATGCAAGTAAACACTAGCAATAATAATCACATGAAGGCAGCCCCTTTGCTCAGAGATCCACTACCCTGCTGCACAAGCTTCCTTCCTTGGCTTTTCCTCAGAGCCACACTGGCAGTGCTTCCCTGTGCTTTTGGCTGCCGGGCTTCTCTGCCTGTGACTGTTGTCTGCAGGGATTCTGCTCATGTTACACTCGGGCTCCACGCACAGGGAAACTGCCGCCTTCTGCTCAACTCCACTCTTACTCCAGATTTCCTGAGGAAGTTAGGACTCTCCAAGAAGGGGATTCATTCAGTTGAAATCAGGTACTTACTGTAGATGCCAGCATCTAAACCGGCCAGTCCTAAGGCACTTCTCATCTCATTCCAGGGCTGATGTGTAAAATAGGTCAAATGAACAGACACACACAGATATCTACTTCTTTCCACAGATCATGAGGAAAAACTTGACAGTTTGCTCAAACACAGACATATCCACCAAACAATTTTCCGTCAGCAGAAGTTAAATCCGAGAGTTTCAACTGTTGTTAAGCCATAGAGTATTTTAATGTTCCCTGAATATAAGTTAACAAGGCAAGCAGCTTCAACAGATAACTTATTTCAAACACATTTCTTAAAATTATGTAGCCTGCAAAACCAGACAAGGCTTCTCTCCCTAAATATATGAAGGATTTCATACCTGGATGTATCCTTGCTGATCAATTAAAAGATTTTCAGGCTTTAGATCTCTGTAGATGAGGTCTAATGAATGGAGGTACTCAAACGTTAGTACTATCTGAGCTGCATAAAATCGTGCATGTGGTTCACTGCAAAGAAGTAAAACAACATTAACCGTCCCCACGCTATATTAAGATACTGAATTAACCACACGATTGTCAGTGAGAGACTATCTAAATATCTTCTAGCTGTTTCCTTTACTGTGTAATACAAAAAAGGTAATTAGCAAGCATTTTATAGTTAAAACTTTTCTCTAAATCTAGTTTCTTCAGATTTTCATTTTAAATCACATAGTCAAATCAAGATGAGTATATTCTACAGCCTAAAACTTGCAGAAAAACTTAGATTTTAATTTTAGAAACTGATCAGTTTCAGTGACTATGAATATTACTTCCAAGTTCATATCTTGCATAGATCATGAAAGCCTGCATTAACTAACTGAATAGTAATAAAAGTAATTACAAGTTTTCCACTCCCTGATTATTTTAGTATACCAGGAAAAGGCAAAATTTAAAGCACTTACTCTTTTCTTTCAAGTTTCGTTTCTTATGTTTTATGAAACTCTCTCTCCTCTCACAAATTAGCAACATAAAGCCTTTTCAAAGGAATAATATCATTAAGACTCTTACCTGAACCTTCCAATTCTTCTTAAATGCGAAAACATTTCGCCACCAGGGACATACTCCATTACCATGTATAAATTAGAATTATCCTAAGGAATCAAGTAAACATATGTGACATATTAGACTTTCTATAACCTTTTTGAAAAACTTCCCAAGTGCAATTTGTTTTATTAAAGAATGAACAAGAGAAAGAAAAATCATTTGATTTTCTTAACAATTGTAGGGTAACCCAGTAGAAATTCTTCAAAGTGCAGGCACACTTCACTCGACCAAAGGAATAACCTAATCTTAATAAATGCATATTTTTATATAATTTTGGAGGACATGCATCACTTCATTAGCAAAACAGTCAATCTTTAGATTGCCTAGTGCATACGGTCTCGAATTTAGAAGCTTATCTCAAAGCTCTTCTTCTCTGGTCAAGATTGTCATTAAGACTTGTCTCATGTAAATCTCTCTCAATATCTACAGAACTATTACAAATTTTATAGAAAATTTGTGAAGTACAAGCTTTGGTTTCTCTCAAAGATAGAATGCTGCCTAAAAGCTCTCGCCTGTACAACGACCAATTTCCTGCAAAAACATGGAAAACCTTTGGGAGTTTGCGTTCCGTCTGTTTTGAAGATAGTCTTCTGATTAGCATCTGGTGAAATGGTGTGGGCATCTCTGTGTACACGCAGGAACTTGTAAACATTTATGACCATTGATGCATCTCAGTCAGTTCCTGAACAAGTTTTGGCACCCAGATTTAGCAGTGGCCAAACACCCATGGCCAAGTGGAGAACACAGGCAGCCCCTCAGCAGTTTCAGTGCAAACTCCTGTATCTTAATCTGCAGCTGTCTTGACCTGTCCCTTACACTAGGACACAAGAGTTTTTATTAAAATGGAAAGTGTAAACACGTGTTCTGTTCTGCCAGCTTTTGAGGGGAGACAGTAACCTCCAGCAGAGAGGGAGACAGAGCTAGTGGTGGTGGTAACTTCCCAGCCAAGGTCAGCCAGGGCTCGTCAGGTGAGGGCTGCCCGAGGTGCCCTTGGAGCAGACGGGACCATGAAGACCACAAGGAACAACTGGCTCGTGGGCTCCTGGCTGAGCCCTGGCAGCTCAGGACACTGCTGTCCTCAGGCCTTATAAATTCACAGTGCCCTTCAAGAGAGAGTTTAAACAGGCATCCCAGAGCGTGTCATTGTTTTCTAGATGAGACACAAAGGACAAAGGTTTTTTATATAAACCTATAATGGATAATTAATTTATTTTGTGTTAACCATTTCTAAAGGCTGTTAAATATATTTCTATGAAATTTCTATGAAATTCTTGTATTGTAAAGTTAATGTATTAATGACAAAAGTTTGAGTGTGCACCTCCCTAGACCTCAAGCCACCACTTTCAAAACAATAATTACCTTAAAAGAATACTCCAGTCTTACAAGAAAAGGAAAGTTCACTGCTTGTAATATTCTCTTTTCATTCAGCGTGTGTTCTATTTGCTTCAGTTTGACAACCTAGGAAAACACAATCTTCATTTTAACCATGGCATTTCGTTAATTATTAAGATTACAGTGTAATTCAGTTACTTGAAAGCAGACTCCTGAATTCACAGATAGCACTGAGAAAAGATTAAAAAGTATAACCATATTGCAAAACGTAGTACTCATGAAGCCTGGTTTGCAGGTGGCTATAGAAATCCCCAGAGTGCAAAAGAAACAGTAAAGAAAATATTCTGTACGAAGCAAATGATAGTGTAATAAAATCAATTTGATCTTTGGACTCTTTGCTAAAAAGTCAGAAAATCACATCAGACATTTAATTAGGAATTTAATAAAAAGAAAAAAAAAAGAAGAAAGAAAAAGAAAAAAAGAAAAGGAGAAGAATACTACCTTCTCTTTGGTGTTGTTTACAATGCTAAGCTACCAGGACCAGCAGCAGAATTCTGATCATTGCTCTTCCTCAGCTGCCAGGACTTTGGTTTCCTGTCAAAATTAATCGCATAATCTTCCCCCCTCCCCCCACCTTCAATTTTCCTTAATCAATAATTCGTTTATATCTTATTTTGAGAGTGACAGGAAAACCAATTTTTTTCGGTGTTTGTCATTATTATTATTATTATTATTAACAGCACCTAGAACACAAGAAAATCTACGAGGCTGTAAAAACAAATCATTGTTTTTTGATATCTGGAAGTCAAACCTAACAGCTATAAGAGATTTGCAAGACATGCCAACCCTGACTAAAACTGTTTAAAATCTTCTACAGACAAAAGATAGTACCTATATATGCTTCAGATTTTGCTACCCGTATTTTTTTCTTTCCTAAAGCTATTAGGTAAGGAAACTCACCAAGCAGCATTATGTTACTGACACGCTAAATAAAGGCTGACAAGTGAGGGAATATCAACCCTACACATAAACCTGCCAGCTACAGCAATATATGCCATATTTTCTTTTATTTTTTCATATCCAGATGACCCAAGGATAGGATTGGATTAGAAAGGGACACAACTGGCCCATCCATTTTGTCTTCAGACTTAGCATTTTATTTTAAGGTGATTGTAGGCAGGCCTGTACTTTATGGTCACCACCAGTGAACCCTCCAGGGAATACAGTTGCTGACCCTGGTAGATTATTTGGAAAGAAAATATAGCTGTGCATTTGATGAGCTATCAAAGAGCTGATATTTGATCAGGAGGACAGGAAATAAAGCCCAAAGAACAGCATTCTCAATTAAAAAGAGAAAGTACACTCTCCTCTGATAAAACAGCACCATGATTTTGTTGTTGTAGATAGAACAGCAGCTGGACTAAGATAAAACAGGACAGCCACACAGCAACTCCAGGCATAGGGAGGGAGAGCAGGCGGAAAGCTCGAGCGCATCCGGGCTCTCTCCCAAACTCCTGGGACGCGCTGGCTCGGGAAGGAGCGGGGCTCTTGGCTGAAGCTCCCGGGAGCCGGTGGCCAGGCCGGCCCCGCGAGGCAGCCCGTGGCGGGAGGCCGCAGGGGCCGGGCGGCCGCGCGCTCCGCTCGGGGCGGCCGCCCCTCGTGCCCCCGTGTGGTGCCCGCGCAGGCCGCGGCCCAGCGGCCGCCACGGCACGAGGCCTCGAGGAGGCCGAGCCTCGACCCGGCGGCGGCGGGAGGAGCAGCCCTACTAAAATACGACTAGCACCCAAATATGAGAAGCAAAAGCAGAATAAATACAACACATCGCTTAGCCACAGTTATAGACCTTTGCCTGCATTGAACTTACGCAGTTCATAGGTGAATATTCAACTTGAGAAGTTTTGCTGCTTTTTAAGAGACAATGCTTTTGTTTGTGTCTTATATTCCTGTATGCATCTGCTGCAGTGTGCAGGAAGTGCAGCAAAGTAACAATGGCAGAAAAATTCCTGCAATATGCAATGCATGCAACATGTTTTTTACAACGCTTTCTTGTGGCCTCAGAACAAAGTCTTCTGAAGAGGCTGGTTTTCTCAGCAATCAAAAATAGCAGTAAATACATATGCATGGACCCATAAAGCCTTTTTTGCAATCATCTAAGCTCACCAGCTCCCACTGAAGCTGTCAGTTCACTTATTCAATAAAAACAAAGAATACAAATTAAAATGCTCAGCAATGAGGAAAAAAAATACAACATATTGTAACATCAAAGAAACAAAAAGCACCCCTAAAAGCAGAAAAGGTTCACTGTGACAGCATAAAAAAAAAAGAGCAATGTAACTTTTTTTTTTTTTTTTTTGGTCAGATCACAGGTGCATACTTGCAAATTTCACCTATTCTAATTCTAAAGCTGCCATTTGTATCAGAAAAAAAAAAAACATTATAAATTACACTAACCTTCTGTTTGTCCAGTATCTTCATAGCATAATACTGTTCTGTGGATTTATGTTTCACCAACATAACTCTCCCAAATGATCCTGTTCCAAGAGTTTTTTGCCTTTCAAAATCATCTAGGCCAGCAGTATTCTATATGTACAAGGACAGAACAACATTATTTCTAAATACCCAAAGACAATTTTAACAAGATGCAATGAAATAATTTATTAAAAGGGTTGGGTAAAATTGTATTTATCACAGACAACAAACTAGAGTCAATTGTAGTGCTAATGTAATTTCATGACTATGAAGTTTTAGGAAGATATTTGATACTGTACTGATTAAAACAGAAAACTATTTAACTGATTGTACCAACATTACTGTAAATCATCAGTAGAGATGACACACTCTCATTGAGAAGAATTGAGCTGTAAACAACTCAGAGGTTTAGCATACAGATAAATAATCACAAATAAGCACGTTAAAGTCTCCAAAAATCCTTGAACCAAGTTCAATAGACAAGTATGTGACATCTGTCTAGAGATCACATCATTAAGTAATTTTTTCCAGGTATTCATCACTATAGCATTTCAAATGCTGTTTTTTTTTTTTTTTAAAAAAAAGTTTTAAATGAAAAAAATTAAGAATTTCTCTCTAACCTGCTCCTTAACCTCCTCCCCCATCCCATGTCGTAGACTACTTCTTAATACTACAGGGGAAGTTATTAACAAGGTAAATTGCAGACTTGCCAAAGCTTAGTATTATATAAAGAGCCAGGTGAAACACGTTAACACATTTTGAACTTTCTCAGGCTTATTGTAAACATCATTCTGGGTACAAGCAAGCTGCTCTACAGTGCAACCATTTCCTCACCTTTGGGTTCAAATCCAGAGAAGAAATAAAAATCTTTGATGACTGAAGCTTAAGTGATAAAACAGACATTCAGAATGGAAACTCTCTTAAAAAATGCATTAAACTTAACCTGGCTTTCTGTCTTGCTCATCACAAACTGATAATACACTACAAAAAAAGAAAAAAAGTGCAATAGAAAAAAATACTGAATGCTCAAATGGTTTATACCTGAGGGGGACTTTCCCATTTTCTTAAAAAGTCTTCTTTGGCTTTGGCTAGGAACTCTTTCACTGAAAACACACAGAAAAAAAAATTCTTATTAATATACTTCATCATGGATGCAATGGAGATGCTTCTTTAAAGAATTAAGGTCATATAATTTGTAAGTGAGCAGGAGCATCTCAAACTTCTCCGGTGTCTAGAGGTAACCTAAGGCTTCTACATCGCTCTACACAAGTCAAACTACTTCAGCTCTAATAACTCACAACACTCTACACACAAGCAGGCTTTAAGGTGACATATGGCTTTCTTAAATGGCCCGGCAAAACAAATCCCCAAATGTTTAACATTTATGAATCACCATGCCACAAAGATAACTTTTTTTCTTAATTAAAAGTTAGTTTTTTAATAGTAGAATGATCATAATGTCATTCTCATTCCCCCCATCCCCTCCATTTTTTTTTTTCTTCCAGCCATCACCTTTATTTAAAGGCTGTTTGCAAGCTCAGGTACCAAATGCACAGCATTATTGCAAGCAAATACAAAACACAGGTCTACAAAAACACTGCACATTAGATATGCCCACAAGTCAAAGAATAAATACTTTAAATATTAACCCTGCATTAAGATTACAGCAATGAAATAATAGCAAGTTTCTGGCTGTTTAAAATGTGCACCAATATATTTTATTCAGATAATTTTTTCTTTTTTGGAATATTAATCATCAGGCAGATCAGTGTAGATTACTTAACGCACAGTCACAAGCAAAAGGGTTTCGGGCTTTGATGGGATTCTGTGAAAGCTGCAGAATTGAGAATAAAACATCATACCAGTCGTGTCCTCCCTGAAACGTTCCACGTCATATCACATTATTAATGTTGCCTTTTCTGTGCTATATTCCACCATAAGCAATTTCTAAAAATACTCAGAAATGTGCTAAGACTATTCTGGGCGAAGTCTAGAAATAAGCAGTTTAGTAACTGTATTTTATCTTCTGATGCTTATTGCATTTAGGGTCATGGCGGGCTGTAAGCAATCACCATGTGGGGAAGGTGAACACATGAGCATGTCCCCTCCAGGAGGGCTGGTGGCAGCGGGGACCGTGCGGCCCGCCGGGTCACCGGCGCCGCGGGCAGCGCAGGGCAGGGCAGGGCAGGAGCGGGCTCTGCCGGGGCAGGGCGGGCGGCTGCTGCTCTTTGCTCCCTGGCCTGGGGAACCAGGAGGGCAGCAAAACACCCGCGGGAGCTGCGGGGCTCCCATGGAGCAGCAGCAAAACAAGGGCAAGCTATGAAAACCTGCGAGAAGTTGGTTGGTTACGGCAGACCTAAACACCAGTGAGGTGTTTAAAACAGGGTATCCAGTCAGCAGTTCTAGTTTAAGAGAAAAAAACAGTATTGGAGATGAGGAATATATTTGTTGCCTCTACATTTAGGGATACCTGGACTGAGAAAACAGTTTCCATCAAAGGAATTATTTAAATGGATATGAAATCCAACTGGGACTTATCAGTGTTTAGTGAGTAACCAGTGCAAGTTTGGTACATTTATCCCAAATAGGGGAAATATGCCTATCGTTATCAAAATACAGTGGTTACTCATTTAATGACTTTTAATGATTCCGATCTGAGAAAAGAGTACAATTTCCTGTGCCATGAAACAATTTCCTGCTACAAAAAGGGAAGCTCAGAACAGCCCAAGTACTGACTGATGGCTCTTCTTCCACTAGGAGAGCTGAGCTCATGACTATGATAAAATTTTTTAAAAATCAATTTCTGTCAAAGTAACATGAACATTATCTTAATGCCAAGAAAAAAAAATAAGCTGGCCACTAAGACCTACAAAAAGCTGAGCCTTTGACCTTAAGCAGCTGTAGCTTAGAAAAGAGCATTAACTTTGCTTTAGCACCGTAAAGCACGATGAAAACACAAAATAATTTGTTTACTTCATTTTTTTTTCTGAGCATACAAAGAATAATCATGTTATTACAGTATATTTTTGTCTTAAACAGCCCTCATGAAACTTCCATTGTTCAAATGAAGAAATATTTAAATTCCTACATCTTTTGCATTGAAATCTAATTGCAAATATACTACAGCATTTACATGCAATCATCTCTGTCTCTGTTCTGCTTAGTGGATGAAGAATACTCTTTGTGAAAAAAATGGGATCCAGATGGAAATACTCAAATTGTTGAAGGGGAAAAAAAAATCTATGGTATCAAGAAGCCACGAGCTCTCCTTCAACACAGAACTTCTTTCTTACTCCACATCACTTCCGTCTCTTCACTTGGAAAGCAGCACTCAACATGCATTTTCAAAATAATTCTACTCCGAGGCATAGTTTTAATTCTATAGACAAAATCTGTATCTTGAAAAAAATGTATTTCATGTTCTGTGATGTGTTTTACATGAATTATACTTTCCCCTTAATGAAAAAAAGACTCAATTTTTCAAAATCCTTCAACCTGCTGGAAACCTTGCTTGCGTTTTCAGAAGTCCCTTTGGCTCCTAAAGTCCTGTACGAATCAACGGGCCATCACCAAGGTAATTGAGGCAACTGTGTACGTAAAGTCATTTCTGAAAATGGGACTTTGATTCTGAAACAGAATAGGTACTTTTGAAATTCTGAATATGTAAACATCAACTTTTGCACCAGAAGAACATGTTTTATAGCGTGAATTTTTATCTGTTTAAAAAGTAGACCAGTGATTGGCAAAGGTCACTAGCATCACTGTGATGATCCAAAGATGCATTAAATGATGACTTAGAAGTTTTCCTCAAGTGCACATTTTTAGCCACTAAACATTGTTATGATGCAAAAATCTATTCACTCTTCTGGTCTTTAAACTGTTGCTAGTATCTGTGACTTTGGGCTCTAATGAAAGAATGAGCATACCAAAGGTCTCTATAGGATCCCCAAAGGTTTGCAGGAACATTCACCCACACAGATGAGATGATGAAGAGAGGAAAGAAAGAGAAAAAAAAAGAAGTTTTATGCATTTCCACAACAAACACATAGAAAACACAAATACATCCCCCCATTCCCTCTTTGGAGCGGGCTTGGGAGTAAAGCAGACCTTTCCCACACAGACAGAATGACTCATGTTAAAAATCACAGAACGGTTGAGCAGAAAGTACCAAATGAAAAAGAAAAAACCAAAGGCAGCTAAATTCAGAATGAAAAAAAGATGATATACCACAGAAAGAAGCACACTTTACAAAACCCCAAGAGAAATTAAGCTGTCCTCTAGTTATTAATCTATTCCAAACAACAAATACGCATTGAATCGCCGCTCACAAAACTACACCCATCTTCATTGTACCACTCTGGTACCCAATAAAACCTGTAACCAGGTGATTTTGCAACTGCTTATCACTTTGTTCCGAAGACAGCATGTGACAGATTGCACAGCATGTGGTCGATGGCTCAGAAATGGTAAGCAATCTTCAAAATAATTCACATCAAATTTTAGTCCTGTTACACAATGACAGAGCAAAGTCCCTTGGGAAAGCCTAGCCTGCCCAGTGAAGTTATTACATGTAACCTGGAATGCATTCTTGAAAATTTGATGTCCTCTGTACATGCATGATTTAATTTGATCACACTTTAAAAAAAAAAAAAAAAAAGCGCCCAGGAAACAGATTTTAGCATACAAATTCCCATAATCTGTGAAGAAGGAAGAATTACTCGTATGGCTGAGCAGAATGAGAATGGTGGTGGGGATCCAGGGAGAGCACGGGAAGATTGACAGGCAGCCCCAGCCAGGCTGTTTTCACTGCTGCAGCACAAGTTGAAGGAGGTAGAAACTAGAGGAGGAAAAGGTGCTGCCCAAGGAAGCAAAGCTGAGCAGCCAGCAACAGCCCAGACGTGGCGCAGAGCCCACAGGGCACATACCCGTACTCACACATATACACACACTCCCTTACACCCCCCATACACGCACAGCCCCATATACACCCCCTCCACCATGGACCTCTCCTCTCTCTCATGGGCAGCAAGAACCACCTCCAGCAGCAGAAACAAGTGCTATGAAACACAAACACCCAAAGCAGTGGAGTAGAAAATCCACAGTAGGAAAAGGCCTTCAGAAATGTGGTAACTGTTTGGAAGCTAAAGGGAAAGCCTAAAAACGGTTGAAGAGCAAAAAACCAAAGCGATTTCTGCAGGCGCACGCCCAGGAGCCAGGCGAGGGGTGGGCGAGATGCCCGCTTGAGTGTCACGGACGACGCAAGGCCTGGCCTGAGCAGAGCCGCACTGGCAGGGAAACGGCGCGACGCAGGAAAGAGCACCCACAGGTGCTGCCAAGGGCAGCACAGAGCAGGACAGAAATACAGAATATAATGTAGTTGAATTTTGCTGCGTGAAATACGCCGTCCGCGCACTGCGAGTCGGGATAGTCCTGGAAGCGCCCATGGCTACTCCATCATTCCACGTAGTTCCCTGTTGGCTTGACGGTTATTGGCCAAGAGCTGCTGTCCAGACCAACCTTGGCTTGCACTAAACCATCTGGCCACAACAGGGTGAAAAGATGCTTGGAAAGAGCAGCTGAGGGGAAAGCTAAAACTAAAACCATGCAACCCTCACACAAGCCAGGAGTGGAGTTCAGGTTCCTCATGTCGTCTCTAAGGGGCAGTTCTATTTTATGGCTTAGCTCTTAGGTGAAAAGTCAGTAGGATTATTAAAGGAAGAACAAGCCCCAAGAACAAGCCGCTATGGATGATCAGAGCACATGGCAGCCTAGGGCACCGTTTCAGAGGAGCCAAAGGCAGCAGGGGCCGCAGAGGCGCAGTTAGAGCAGCGGGAAAGGGGCCCGGACGGAGCAGCCCTGGGCACTTAGCCTGAACCCTCTGCATTTCTGCCCCTGCCAACACGTGCTCTCTGCTATTCCCAAGCACATCTCTCACAGAACGCAGAAATTCTTTTGTGGGGTAGGGGTAGAAGGGGTAAAAGAGGAGGGTTTGGATAGGATTCATGGCAAAAAAGCAAGAACTAAACTGATTAAGACTAAACACTGGGCACCACTACAAACCCCCATCTGCTGTGCTAAATGCCAGTCTCTGCTTGGTATTTAAAATGCCCTTTTATCAAATACAATTCAGCTTCAGTTCCAAAATTGTAATATAATTGCTTGAAATCTGGAATTAAATGGTCTATTTAATTAAATCTCCAAATTTTATTTAATGGAAAAGAAAAAGAGGGTGTATGAAGGGAATTTGGTAAATATATTTGAGTATTTTGCTTTATAAAAGCACATACTATTTATAGGCTTAAGCATTACCTAGGTGTACTTAGAGGTCTTGTGAGACTGTACTACTGCAGCACATGTCAGAAACCAGGGAGAAGACCGGGGCTCAAGAGCTCCATGTCTCATCCTTAAGCTCTTCATCCATTTCTTTAAATGCATTTCTTTAAATTTCTCTTTTGTGCGTATCGTAAGCAGGAGTAAGATCACGTGCCTTGCAATGAGATTTCTCAGTTCTGCTCAGTACTTAAGCACACACCCCCTGCAAATGAAACGGCACCGCACACTCAAGGCAGCGGCCCGAGTTCCAGTTAACACTGTTAGCTAGAAAACATTTTAAAGCAGAAGCAAAAATAGTATCATTGCAACAGACCATTGAAAAGAAGAAACCGCTGTTTCGCACAAAATGAACAAGTGGGGAGGTTGATGCAATATAAAGCCAGGTTCAGGCCAGGCGATGCTTTTTTACCATGGCAGTAAAACGCACTGATGGGCTCTGACGTGAAAAACTGGCTCCTGATAATATTATCTTGCTTCTGTTCCAGCAGCAGGCCAGTCAGACAGGCTACATGAAGAGGCTCTGCAGCCTCCCAGGATCTGATCTATTAACCTTTTTTACTTGAAAAGCAAGGTTTTGATCTCTAAGTGTTCTTTACTATGAAAATTGATGATGCAGTAGTGAAAAAGAAATATTTTTCCAACATGTGACAACAGTACTGGATATGAACAACTTGTATTTTAGAACAGCAGGCGAAATTTTCATGTTGTCCATGATTTTGAACACTTGACCTAAATGGCATTTTTCAACATTACAGGCTACAACTTCTAAGCTTCTATTTTTATTACAGATAACAAAATCAAATGTAATTTTCCAAATCTAATTTTCAGTCTCTTTTTATTTATTTTCTTAAATCATAAAGCACTAGTCCAAATGGAGGCAGTGAAGCCTGCCTGATGTCATAAGTACAATATAATAGGAGACCACTGCAAGGACCAAAATAAGCTAACGTTTAGTATCTTCAAACATGAACCCCTGAAAAATCTCAGTACACACACAGAAAAAAAACAAAACACACATTTGAGGTATATTAGTAACTTATTCACTCATAAAAACAGGCAAGTCTTGCCCCAACTGTGCTCAGTGATACCTGCTCATACTCCTGTACATTCATATATGCTTAGAGAAGAGCAGCTTTGTGTTCATGGTGACACGTCTCTTTCCTCCCTGTACCTCCCTTCCAAACCAGGGGATATTGACATCCTTTCTCTGTGTGGCTACCGCAGATTTTTCTTCCCAGCTCTCCAACACTACTGCTTATGACTGGCATCCAGTTAGTCCTGGAATATGCTAAGCTTTGGCTTGAGGAAAGGGCTCTCTGCGGTACCTTTTTCCTGTCCTTGAAGTGTGCTCTACAGGGACTTATTCCAGACAGCCAGACACTATAGATTATTAAATCTGCTCCCTTTCCTGCAACAGCCAACATGCTTTGAGGCTTAAAAGTCCACGAAGAAGCAATTTGATTTGTTAGCCTGCAGTTCCATGTTCAATACGTGCTAATATAAATAACTGCTCCCAAAAAAAGCAATCCTGTCCTTCCACAGGCATCTGTTCCTGCCTCCGTATTGTGACCTTCCTTGAAAGAGCAAAAGCGCCTCTGTGGCTGGCTGCCAAACCAGGTCAGGGAATCGAGCCAGATTAAAAACTAACGCAGAGAGGCAAGAGAGGAAAAAGAAAACCAGTCTTAATTCAAATCAATTCGCAGCTCATTCAGTCACAGGGGTGCGAGGGTGAAGGCAGGGCACGGAAGGGCTGGGTGGAAGGGGCCCTCTCCGGCCTGTGTGACCTGGCCTCCAAGTGCTGCCCCGGGCTACTGGAAACACCGCTATGTACCCCTTCTTCGTTCAAGTTACCCTCAATTCCAAACAGCTTAAAATTAATAAAACAAGTTTAATAAAACTAATGAAATAAGTTTAGCACGATTGCTTATAAATGCTCCCTATATAGAAAGCTACACCACACACGAAGGGTTACGTGGAGAAATGGCACCAGAGGCCTGGTGGGCAGCAGGCATTAAGCCTCCCCGGAGCAGCCCGTGCAGCGCGGGCCGCCGCGCGAGGCGCCGCATGCCGCAGACGTGCTGCGCACACGCTAACCGGGCAAAAGGCAACTAGCAGCAGTTTTCACTATTCCCCCACAGTTTTAAATTTTCTTTTATAATTCCAAGCACCTCTGTGTCTGCAGTGCATGTATTTCCATGGTAACTGCGGGAAAAAAGGAATAAATTTTAAGAATGAGCTCCAAGAACAAAATTTTCTAGGGCACTACTACAAGATACCTTGTAACTATAGCTACAGTCTTGGGCAAAGGCTGTTAACAAATCCCACTAGCTAAGTACGAATATAAGAAACCACCAGATTTTTCTCCCGCAGCCAGTAACACACAGCAAGCAAGACGCTCCCCGCACCTCCCACAGGATTCCTGTAGCGAGGCCATCCATCATCTGTCCATCTGTCCCTCTGCACAGCGAGATACTGCCTAACAGGAACTTCCTCCCTATGCTACTTCCCCACCTTGCTCCTTAATTAAAAGTTCAGTGACTGAAGAGTGTAGCATGTTACTGGATTGCTAGCAAGGGGGATATGTTTCAGGGTTAGACTATTAGGAACTGTAAGCAAAAAATTTGCAGGGTGTTGATCTGCATATTTAATGACAAATTTCACCACAAGCTCTCAAAATACCATATATACCCATGCACAAATACCCTATTCTTGAGAAGTACTCCAAGTTTTATTAAACTTTTTCCCCCCTAATACTGCAAACTAAACGTCTTCAAAAATTGCTCACTACATGGATGCAATTTAAGGAAGACTTAAGTGTGCAACGCAGGTCGCTTTTCCTCCCTGCTGCCATGTATTTCATACCAGGAGTCAGAGTAACACTAGTAACTCATGCACACCTCCTTCTTGAATTTTATTTAGTTAACAACATGCAAAATTTGGGCCAATCTTGCTTTAACTGCATCCATATTTCTGAGGCTGCTTCCTGCAGAATGGCTTGGCCTGGGCCCCAACATTAACACAACGCGCAGGGCCCTACAAGCTGCATCCTCAGAGCACCGAATACGGCCACGCAGCAGCTTCCCATCTCTTTTAAGAGTCGAATCTGACACGTCACGGCACTGAAATATCTCATACAGAGCACACTATCAATATTTACAGGAAAGGGTTGCCTACGGTAACTAGCCAAGTAGTAGAAGTTCACTTAAAACCTTAAATAGCAGAGAGTGACTTCCTGAAGAAGGAAGTCTTATGTAAATAAATACATTTCACAATCCAACACAGTAAGCGAACAACAGGCTTGGGTTTGCCATAGGATGAGGGCAAGCAAAGGTAGGTAAGAGTATTTACATCCCATTTTGAAACCAAATGGCACGTTAGAGCCAAGGCTCATTTGCTAACAGACAAAGGCAGAACTTGTGCAAGAACTGAGTTGCAAACCCTAGAAAAACAAAACCCAAGAAATCCCAGGAAACAAAGCACAAGTTCTTAATGAGCTATCGCGTCTGTCAGATGAAGATCAAAATAACACCAAAAACGTGATGCAGGTTATAAAACTGCCAGAAGAACCTTGATAATTAGAGATGCAAAACTCATGTCGTGAACTGTGGCCTACTACAGTGATAGGAGCAGTAATTTAAACTCTCAAAAGAACCAAGCAACTAATAACTACATAGACAATTCGGCATACAAATTAAATTGAAAAAAATAATAATTAAAAAAGTGAGAAACAAGAACAATTTTTCTGGTAGAAACAACTTCTGTGATGTAACAGAGACCAGGTCAACAGGAATGAACAACTGCAACACAAGGAGCTGTTCCCCTCGGAGTAACCCTGTAAGTCATGTGAAACTCATTCCCTGCTTGGCTCCAAACCGTGCACCCTCGTGGCTGCTCGCTACGTACGCGCATTTTTAGTGGTACATCAAAGCAGCGTTATGCCGCTTTCTGTCAAATATTTAAATGAGGAAACAGAAAACAACATGACCGAGCTCAACACTTATGAAAGTATCCTAAACTCTGTCAGAGGTAGCTGGTAACATCACTGGGGAATTTTGAAGAGGAAGAAGCCGTTTGTCCCACCAGAACTATATAGAAAGACGCTCTGCGGTGGCACCTGGACATGCCATGTCATCCTTCCATTTTCCACAGTCTTCCCAGCTGTGGGAATAATAAGATGCTTCTTGAAGCTCTTCACAGCAACCGAGTGCATCAAAAGGAAACCAATACCATTCTTCCTTCCAGCGTTGTCAAGCAGTACTTACAAAGTTCTTGTCCAACTTATCGTTTATCTCAAACACAGCAAATCATTTTTTTTTCTTGTCATGAGGCATGTTATCTTTTTCAATTCTCTATATTTTCATCTCCCAATTCAGTCACTCAAACAAACACTAGGTCTTCAACTTTAAGACTTCTTCACATTTAAGATCCATCTTTCTTCTATTCCGTCTCGCACACAATTGCAATCTTGACTCCCCGCTCCATTTTTCTATGCTGTCTCTTTGTAAATCACTTGCTACATTCTTCAGTCCTTCAGTGACTTTTGCGACCTGTGTCTGGCTCTTAAGGGTTAGTCTCTAGGACCTGTAAAAACTTGCCCAGAATCCAGCAGAGTCTCTTAGTGCTGCACTGCTCTTCCCTCACACTGCTCCACCTGCCCAGGCGGCCAGACGGCCAAGGGCTTGCAGCAAGTTTCCAGATGAGCAGCAACTTCCTGCTTTGAAAGTGTTAGCACAAATAATAACTTAATTTTACCAGGAGTTACTAGTGTAACACAAGATCTACCAGAACCAGACCTCTTAAAATGGTTATGTAAAGTTATCTAACTATAGCAAAGTTATTTGGCCTTCTAGTTCTACCTGTTAGGGGATAGTCTGTTGTGTAAAAGAAAACAACTCAAACTACATGGTCACCCCCTAAACCAGGCCTGGAAAAGCAAAGAGCTTGCCATCCTTCCAAGTCTTTAGAGACAGACTTACATTTGGAGCCTTCCTGAAAAAATGCTAGCAAACAAAACAAATTTGAGGAAATTGAAGAAAATTCAATTTTCAATTCAACTGAAGGGGGTTGCACGTGCATTTTGATAACCTTTCACAAGGAGACCATCTGCTTTTACCCACTTAAAAGATGCAATACTGCTGCACTGAAGACGACCATAAATGTGTACCAAAACACAAAAGTTATTTCCAATTTTTAGGGTCAGGAGTTAATCTAGGTCTCAGTTAATAGAGCAAAGGGATTCACCTTTCCTTTGTAACAGTTATTCTTCTGATTTGTGGATTATTTTGCTTGGGAACAGACGCGGATGCAGTTTTTTTTCTTTTTAAATGGAACTGCAAGTTGGGACGTCAAGATGAGAAAATCTACACTCACAAATTGTTGAATAAAGCCTGAGGAAGAAAAAGGAAGAAAAACAACCCATAGCCTAGATTTTGTGAGCAATTTATTCACTTGAAATGACTCAGAATAAAAGAAGAATAAAAACTTATTTTTTCTTTTTCAAGAAAATCACAAGCCCCTGCGATGCTAGACCCTTCCCTGAACACCTGGCCACACGGCTGCCTAAGGGGACATCCGCACAAGCCCGAGGTGGCGAGGCACAGAAAGGCCATCGGGACGGCCCTTCCAAGGGTTGTCCATGTCTAGGGGTGTTTTAGGCAGTCCCAACACCAAAACAAACCCTGCCAGCTGCACAGGCAGAGCCCCAGCTATGCCAGCTTGGCCAGTTGTGCCTTATCATGCTTTGCAACGCCAAAGAAGTGACAGCTATATACTTCGGTGCAGTGAGGATGACCTCAGAGCACCTTTATTAGACAAGCACATTATAAATTGATATTAGATAGGGAGTTGTGATGATTTCCCCCACTCTTTACCTTGAGTCATGCACAGAAGTGGAACGTTAGTCAAAATGGTCCTTTACATTTGTAGGGTAAAGCAAAATCTCACATACACACACCCAAGGCACGCACACACACACCACCCCGTGTAATTAATGCTTTTTTTCCTCTTTATCTAAAGCAATCGCAAATCCTGTCATTTTACAGAGCTCCAGACTCCCTGCTCAAAACAAAAAGGCATCATTTCAAAAACCCATTTGGGCTTTTGGCAAATGATTTTCAAAGGATATCTTTTTCGAATGAAATTAATGGATATTGTTTATATATTCAGACATGACTTTTCAAGGATATTCCAAATTAGAATAAACGAATCCATAATTCCATTAGATTCCACGTATAGTAAGTAGTCATTTTGGGAGAGGAAAGCAAATACTTGCCTGATAGGTTTACCAGTTCTATTGAAATATATCTTTTTAAATGACATTTTCCACCCCTGCTTCCACAAATGACCTCAAGTATTTTGCTATCCCATCATTTGGGAAGAATAAAAGCCACTGGAAAAGAAGTTGGTCCAGATGAATAACAACAAAACCCATTTCAGAATCTGTAGATGATAATTAAAATAATAAGCTTGTTTGATTTGTATCAGTTCACAAAATATAACTTATTATGGTGCCAAAGAAATTTTTTAGAGTAAACTAACAAACACAGCATTTAATTATAAAATTTTCAATCTCAGGTTTTATGCCTTATTTAATGATTTGGAATTTAAAGATTTCTGAAAGAAAGCTTTAAAATACCATTTAAAATACTAACTACCCATTAGGTAACAGAAACAATGCCTAATACAAACTGCAAATCTTTCAGATAAGTAATTTTTAATTGAAAACCATACTAAGTCAGTTACAAAACCAAAATGATCAGCAGACGAATGCATTTATTGATAGTTATGCAGAGAAGAGGGGGTAACTCAGTATATTTTTTTTTCTGATTGTGAAGACAAAACAAAAAATAATGTCAGAGGTAAGAGAAAAGACTTACCATTCATGTTGAAAAGCTAATTTTCAGAAACATATTGTTCTTAATATTAATCCAAGAGCTGATGAAGTATGCTCATCTCTGCAAAATCCCTGCTTCTATCTCCACACACACTTATACACCCTAACTGGAAGCAGGGAGGCACAGAATCCAAAAAGCTTCTCGTCCTTAAAATCTCACCACGTTTAAAAAAAAAAATGAAAGAAAAAACTCCCATATAACAAAACCCCCCAAAGCTTGTGAAACACAAGATCCCAGGAGTAAGACAGAATCAATATTCAGGACACGGATATCTGGCTTTGTTCATTAACTAGTTCTGGTCTGACCATCATTACCTATTCATGTCTAAAGCAACTCAAAATGGCAGGGGAAACGCATGCAAACACCAGGAGCTTTTAAGATGTTCTCAATTATATCAAGCACTGGTTGTTTCCATGGCAACCCTAGCCCAGAATTATCTGTTGACTTGTACCCAACTAGTAGTTATTCTAAAGCTTTAATCAATTCACACAATGTATTCTGTACATTATGGGGTATTTCAGATGTATTTTTCTCCACACATACATGTATCTAGTAATTATTCAGCTAAATCTCCACGAGAGCTTCTACAATATTTCGAAGTATATTTCATGTTATGTTCAATAACAGTCCCCTTACTATTCATCGTCCATCCATTTGCAATTCAGAGACTGGGAGTACTTAATGATAAATAAAAGTAAAAGTGTTTTCCTGATCATTTTTCTTATCCGAGTTGCTAGTGCATTTTTGTACTTTCCAGAGATCTGGAAAACATAAGCATCAGTTCAAAAATAGAAGTGTAAAAATCCACGCTGATCATCATGAGCAGCCTCAGCCTCCTTCCTTTTTCCCTCCTCTGATCTTGGAAAGAGCAACAAGCAATTAACAAAATGAAGCAAAAATCAAACAAACCAAAGAAATCAAGCCCCAGACTCCATACACTTGCAGATCATTGTATTCAGGACATTCAAAACTCTGCATGAGACACACAGTTCGAATGACCAACACGGCACGTGCCCCTCTGCCTTGGGCTGCGCAGCACAGTTCACCTGATGCCAGGATAAGCTGCTCAATTCCGCACACACTCCACCTACTTCTCAAAATAAATTAAAGACCTGTGGTATCCTGAACAAATTTCTGACCTGTCAGCTTCTAACAATTCTTCAATATAAATTCACTTGCTTTCCCATGCTACCAGGAATGCAAAGCGCATCGGAAAATCTGTTTTACATCTCAAAATAAGGAAGCAAAAACATGAGATAAATTTCAAAATCAACTACTGAAAAACCCTGCTGCCTTGGAGCACGTGACCGCTAAGCTAACCCACAGCACGAGATGATGGGCGACACGTAAAGCAGACAAAGAAAGTCCTCCAGCCCCACGCAGCTCCTTCGCCTTCGCAGCAAAGCTGGGGCTTCGGCTGCGACTTCTCTGCAGCAGATGCACATAGGCCCAGGGCTGGCTGCAACATTTCATTATAGCCAAGAAGTGTTAATATATTAACTTTATTTTCAAACAAAGTCCACGTCAAAATTAAATGCAAACAAAAATCCAAGAAATCATTTCCCATCCTTTTTTTGGGAATGAAAGGAGGCTTTTGTTGCAAATTCCAGAAGCAATCCACACCAAACTCCTGCTCATTAACCTCACCTCATAGGCAGAATAGTCTATATTCAAATATCTTTACAAGAACAGTATAGTTTTTTCAAAACTCTGCTTCTCTTTAAACTTCCTGCGAACTTAATCTATTGCCTGAATTCTATGCCATTTAACGGTTACATAAAACAATAACTGTTTTTATTTCATGTTTGCTTTCTGATGAGAATTTTCACACGTGCTCTATTTCGTTAAATATATAATTACAAGCTCTTAGTAGACAAAAACGCTACCAACACTGCACTTCCTACCTTCTCTATCACTCCTCAAGCTCAAGTTGTAGTGAAATGAGAATCTGTATTACACTACTTTTTTTTTTTGGAATAAATACTGAGATAATTAAGAGCAAAGCATTTAGAGCAAGATTCAGGATTTCATCCTTCCCAAATTTATATAACCAACCAAAAATTAGCTATCAGCTCACTAACTTTTGCTCAGAAAAATAATATATGCAACCACTGTGCTTAGTTATGACTTAAAATAGCATTTATAAGACCACCATTAATGGCATGTTTATCACCAAAAGACACAGCGTTCCATTTCCTCATCTAACATGTCATACAAGGAAGCTTGCTTTAAATAGAGGGGAAAAAAAAACAGTAGAAACTTGTACACAAACGGGTCACACTTTGTACATGTCAGCAGGTCAATATCATTTCTTATTTGTATTAAATAGACGAAATTGCTTCAGTGTCGTCGTTACTTACATAAAAAGGGCTTCTATATAAACACAAGCATATGTTTATTTTTACTGACTTGAAAATATTTTGAAGGAGAGGAGACTCACAATTTTTGCACTTTCATCATATATCCTCCCGACAAGACTTAGTCTATCCTTTTCCATCTCATCTGGGAGACCTAGATTTAATCTATTTTAGGTCAGTGCATTAACACCTTTTTGCTTCCATGTTTATGGTATCTCCTCTGAGAACATATTCAGTTCCCACTCATGTAATAATTTAAATTGAAAGTAGCGAGATATTTTCTTTCTTCATGGTAACACCATGATGTTACACATTTCCAGTAAGGCCTATATCCAACAGAAATAATTATGCTATTCAAAATCCATCAATGAATCTAAAATCCAGCACAAAATTATCATCAGTTATCATAATGTAACATTTTAAATGGAATATTTAACCACAGAGACAATAACTGACTTGCAAAACGACACATGGCTTTAAAGAGATCAAACGACAATTTACCTACATTGTGGTATTTTTTGAGGCCTCTCACTTCTATTACCCAAAATGCAGCCATGAAATCCATGAAAGTCACACGTATGCTAAACAGTTCGCTAATTAAGAAATTAAAGGTAATGATATTCAGCATTCCCATACTAAGTTAATACGCAATAGTTAAAACCAAACACAATGTTATGCTGTTTACCACAATATGACACATTTTGAAATATCACTCAAAATAAAATAACAAATGATGAAGAGTCCTATAATTAGAAAACTAATTTGTGCAGCAACGTCCGTACAGTTTAAACTTCAAAGTGTAAACATCACAAATTTTAAACAGTTTTCTGTTTCTGCTGAAAAAGCAGATTTAATTTGAAGAGAAAGGAAATAATTTATAGGCAAAAAATTCTGTGGGAGTGAGGGGAAACCTTGTCAAAACAGGTCAGTGGTGCTTAATAGAAAAGACAGAACCTGGACTATATTCTCCTGCCAGCCACCCAGCCCTCTGCCACAGCACCACTGTTCTCCAAATTAACACCTTTAGGTATTAAATTGTAAAACTGCTTCTGGAATTTATCACAGCTCAGCAATTACAAACACGCAAGTTCCTCACTTCCTAGGCAAACTGAAGAGAAAACATCTATAAGACAAGCAAAGTCGCTACTTACTGGATTTGTCCCACAGGAGAGCAAGCTCAGAGAGGTGGTGGCTCTCGTTTTCCAGGGCCACTCTCTGTTCATAGGCAGCACCCTTTGCATGCCTGTGAAAGAGGCGATTAGCAAACCCCTCCAGTCTCTGCAGCGCGGTGGCTGTCCCTGTGCACTGGTTGCAAGGGATCTCCTTTGGAGCCGCCATCTCCCTGCTCCGGCCACTTAGAAAAGCAAAATAAGGAGCTGAACTCGGAGTCACTTCGCAAAGGGCGACGCATGTGTCAAACTTCCTGTAGGCAGCGTTTTCTAACCACCACTCTCCTCTACTTCCTGTTAAGAAAAGCTCCTTAATCTACTGCTTTACACTGCCAAAAGTCTCTTCATGTCAACCGAGAATAGTTATTGAAAAAGTGGCAAATTTTGCTCTAGAGTGTGCATTTACAGGCTCTTAATGTTTATTTCACATTTTGCATTAAAACATACATCTTATTCTAAAATATAAGCCACTTGTTCTGAAATAAAGATCAGGAACCAGATTCTTTTTCTAGGCTACCGTAACCACACGTGAAAACAAGGAAAGTAACTATTCTCTGCTTCTCCTTGTAACTAAAGCCGACTGCTACCATAACCACAACAAGCTTAACCAGCTGCAATGGAATCATTAGCCACCTCATGTTTGCAGTGGGACAACTTCCTAAGCAAAGAGGTTACTTGCAAAAAATCTAATGAAGAAACCATTGGCTTATTATTGAAAAACAAACTCCTTCACATTGAGAAAAATGAGAGTAAAACAGCTGAATAATTCTAACATACACATAAACAAGATTACACTATCCTTATTTACACTGACCTCTACTTAGTGCAGCAATGAACCAAAGGAATTTAATTTTTTTCAGTGATAAACTACCAGACTGAACAGCGTTGGCAGATCCTGCTTAGCAGCGTATTCGTTCTCCCAGCTCCAAAGGCAGCGGTGAGGAGAGCCACAAAGTCATGGTCTCCAGCTCATGACATTGCTTATGTAAAAGCTCTGACTGCAAAACCTGGGAAATTACGTAAGAATCTTTATGATTTGCAAGAAGTTCGGATCTTTCTACTGGCAGAATGAATCTTCATGGGTCAGAACAGAGTGTGAATAAATTGCAATCAGTATCTAATCTTAAATTCTATTATTTTCAACTATATAATTTTGCAAGCTTAAGATGGGCAGTACAAGAAATTCATTTCTGTGAAATGGAAGCATAAACCACGGGCAAGTTTCCCAGTATAGCTTCAGCTTTTTTATATAAGATGTGGCTTCTTACTTAAGAATAATCCTAAATCTTTAGCATTTACGTAACTTGTCCCAATCTATCTGCTGTCTTACAGCCAACGTGTATTAACGATTTGACTCTTAGCTCTCTCCACCACACTGCTCAATGAGTAGCCTTCCTCGGACATCACATAACTACTTCCTAACAGTTGAGCATTTTCAGGGGAAAAATCGCAGGACGACACACCGACCCAGGCGGGTGGCAGCAGGACAGAGGGGCCTCGGCACAGTCACGCACAGAGCCGCTGCCGCCGGCCTCCCTCTGGCAGGCGCCGCAGCTGAGGGCGCTGCAGCCCATACAGGGCTGTGTTGCAGGCTCTGCACATGCAACTCCTCCTCCAGCACCTACCCAGAAGGTTGGGAGCCACTGCCTTTAACGCTGTGTGTTGCCAGCCTGGTGAGCGCTCCAGCTAGCTGGTGAGTGGCAGCGGCCCTGCAGCCTCCCCTGCCTCTCAGCCCGTTGCAGCTCCTTTTCTGGCTTCAGCTCCTCTGGCTTCTACCTACTTTGTCCCAGGATCAGTGTCAACTTCCAGGAAACGCCAGCAGGCTGGAAATACGGAACTATCAGAGAAGGCTCTGTGGACCAGCTAGCCTTATAAGGGCCACAAACCGGCCCCATGGATATATTACCCACCACATATAACCACACGCTTTATGCTAGAGTAATGCTGTGCTGCTCTATATATAGTGGTATAAGAAATAGCTGGACAAAAACAGGCTGCCTATTTCCCGGCCCGTTGCCTCATCTCTCCGAACTGCTCAGGCCAAGAGGAGCCCCTTTGGGTTCCCTCTGCCCCACATCATCCAGGGCAGCTGCCTTCTGCAGCTCTGCAGTCTCACCTTTCAGTAGGCTTCAACCAAACTGTTTCACCTCCCTGATCTCAGAGATGTTACTTCCAAATTTACCTCACTTGATGTTAGGTAACTTAAAGTCCACATGCCCTCTCTAGCCAACAGAGATGTGGTTGTGCTTTTCAGGGGGCAGAATTGCCCTCTGTCAAGTTGGGAATGCACCCTTACCTGAGATACTTGAATTAGGTGCCCAAAATGGGAAGCAGAACCATTCCTCCAAAGAGACCAAAGAACTGAGCTGCTTTTGGTGAAAATCGGTATCGAAAAGGGATTATTAAAGATATCCAAGGAGAAAAGCTGCATTTGCTTTTCATTGCCAATTTCTTTTTATGAATACTGTCAGTGAACATCATTACATCAGAAGTTCTTCTCCACAAACACAAAACAGAAAGTGAGCATTGGTCACACCTGTAGTTTATCATCCAATATTGATACACAGATGGCATTGCACTTTCCTAATGCGGACACTGCCACCACCACATATTTCCACACTGAATCCACCTCCCTCATTTCTCTGATGCTTAAAGCTGGAACCTCCCTCTTGCTTTCATCTGATCATTCACTTTACTCACATACTAATCTTCTACATCAGCATAACATTCATTTACTGACACCAAGTATTTTCTGTTACATATGAAGCATTCACTGGTGGATGACAAGTTGACCATGAGGCAGCAGTGTGCCCTCGTGGCCAAGTAGGCCAATGGGATCCTGGGGTGCATTAAGAAGAGCGTCTCCAGCAAGTCAAGGGAGGTGATCCTGCCCCTCTACTAAACCCTGGTGAGGCCGCATCTGGAGTATTGTGTCCAGTTCTGGGCTCCACAGTATGAGAGGGATTTGGAGCTGCTGGAGAGAGTCCAGCGCAGGGCTACAAGGATGATCAGGGGCCTGGAACATCTGCCCTATTGAGGAAAGACTGAGAGTGCTGCATATAGGTCTGTTCAGCCTGGAGAAGAGAAGGCTGAGACACCTGATCAGTGTCTATCAGTACCTCAAGGGAGGCAGCGAGGAGGATGGTGCTGGCCTCTTTTCACTGGTGGCCACCGACGGAACTAGGGCCAGAAACTGAAACATCAAAAATTCCACAGAAGCTTAAGGAAAAATTTCTTACCAGTGAGGGTGACAGAGCACTGGAACAGGCTGCCCAGAGAGGTTGTGGAGTCTCCTTCTCTGGAGATCTTCAAAACGCGCTTGGACGCAGTCCTGTGCCACGTGCTCTAGGTGACCCTGCATGTGCAGGGGGGGTTGGACTAGATGATCTCTAGAGGTCCCTTCCAACCTTAAGGATTCTATGATGCTATGATTCTGTGAGTGTATAAGTACATCCTGTCAGGCCTGATTAAGATATATATATTATTATTATTTTATGAAAGCATTTTTTTTTTAAACTCTAGAGACAGTGGCCTACGAAACCTTTCACTCTGCACAGAAGGATACCTTATTTCAGGTCAGCTCTCAGGTCAACTCTAAAAGAAAGGAAGAACTGTTATATTATCATCTAAAATGGTTATGCTCGAAGACGGGAGAAGCGGCCGGCTGCCCCAGAGCGCTGCGGTCCAGGCTGCCCTTGGTAGGGGGCTGTGCCCAGCACAGCTGAGCTGCTGCGGAGCTGCCGGGGCTGCGCGGCACCCATGGAGCAGCCGCTCGGAGCGCGGCGGCGGCGCTGCCATCGCAGCCCGGCCGGCGCCTGCACAAGGAGCGTTACTTGCACTGAAAAAGTGTTTCCAAGTTCCTGATTTCTAAAACTTCTGTTTTACACAAGATAATGAAACTCCAACTTCTCTTTCCAGACAAGTTTTTGTCTCACTTAACACTAGGCAATATTTTAACACACAATAAAAAGCCAGAGAGAAGGGAGAGAGATTAAACAATGAATCGCATTATAGGTGCACAGTTCTATTCCGGTGAACTGCATTTCAGTAGGAATGCATAAGAAATCTACCCCAAAGGATAACTTTAAAACATCACCACCACGAGGACAGCAACAAAGGCCAACGCTGGGCCCTTTAATCTAAAGGTGACAAAACTGTTTGCACTATTCTGCTTGCTACCTCACCAGCTCAGGTGCGATGCCAGCAAATGCTGTGTTGGGCACAGGGAATAAAGTGCTGCCCTAGATCCAGTGCAGGGATTTTTCAACTCGGCTTCTTGCTGAGGAGAGGTCAGGAATAACACAGCTACACGGCCAGTTCCCTTGCAGCTATCCCTACTATAACAAGGCATTTAGATTTCTAGGAAGCAATCCCACCATACCAATCAGGCTGCAAAATGAACTCTTTAGAAAAGGGGGATCCTTCTTCCCGATAGTCAGGGGAAAAATTCTTTAAAACACAGACTCTACACGTATGCACACAACTACATGCATACATACCAGCATAACTACCAGCAGGATTTGCACATTCTTGTTTTAACTGAATATTGAAGAATGCAAACATTATTAGTACCTCAAAATGATATCTAGGATTTTCTCCAAGTAAGCTTACAAAAATATCCTTGCATTTGACTGAGGCACAGAAACAAAGAAATACTAAATGCTGCATTACACCTATATACACTTGGAATGTATTTATTTTACTACTAGAGGCCAATGCCATACTTCCAAGTTTCACACACGGGAATAAAACCCCAAAGCCCATGCCAGAACTGGGAGCAGCCCCCTTGGCATTAAACAATGGTTAAGCATCAATGTCTTGCAGCTAAGAATATATAGGAGCTGTGTGGACAACGCACTGTATTACTTGACAGGAACTTGGAAAAATGGATCCATGTTGTGAAACAAGTTCCAGATCATCTATAGGTGACAAATATTTAGGTCTCCATTCTAATCCTGAAGCTTGACATTTTTCTGCATCCCTACAAAACTGAATTTCAGTTCATCTGTTTGAGCATATTCTACTCCTTGTTAAGAGCTAAGTAAAAATTCTCCATCTTTTGTAGCTTCCTGAAAAGAAAAAAAAAGGATTTAAAATTAGCCTTTCCGTTTTTCAGCACTGGCCTTTGGCCAAAAACAAGGAAGACATACCAAGCTCTTCTCTGCATGTTTATTTTGTTCATAATCTATAGAAAAATAAAGAAGGGACACAGGGATACTAAAAGAACTCTTTTTCTTTTCTTTTTTTCTTTTTTTTTAAAGAATTCAAAGATTTTTTAAAAAATACAGAGCTCGATGAAGCACATCCTTCCCTTTATGCTTCAGTTATTTCAACAACGCAGGCCCAACTTTATTATTTATTAAAAACAGGAATGAGGAAGCACTTGATACAAAACAAAACGTTAGTGAGGGTTCCTCCATTTTTAAAACCTCGTGGATCTTACTGAATTTAGCAGGTCTGTTATTGACATGTAAAAATTTATATCTTGAAAAATGCTGTAAATTCATTTCAGAGTTATATGACAAAGAAAGGGCATTTTCAAATATGAGTAAAAACAATTTGGCCCACTAATAATTTGAATTTGAAAATGCCACTATTTATAAGCATTCAGTAGTTCATAGTTTTACAGCTTGGTAAAGAATATACCCTAAAGAGCCTCACGTTCTGTGCTATAAACACAAGCAAACTGGTAGGGCCTTTTTACGATTGTGATAGAAAACTGAAAAAGGATATAGATATCCATTTAATAACTTAAAATACCACAAATATTACTAGAAATTATGTGAATAAATTACTTGAAGAAACACAATCTGTATTATGCTTTGCTAGACACACATATTTCCAAAGGAATGGTGGGTAGAAGGAAAGCAGGAAAAGGCTTCTTGGAAAAGCGGACGCATTTTTGATTTCCCCATGCGTTACGCAGAGCCCCAGGTCATGGGTCTGCACAAGCTCCTGCAGCACACAGCAGTGCCCATCAGCATCTTAGGCTCAACGGCTGCCCTGAATTTTGAAAGAAAGATTTTTTCACAGCATTTCCAAGCAAAATAAAGACAACGCATAATTTCACTGTTTAATAAAACACGACAGAGCAGAGCGGTAGAGTTTCACTGCCCTCCTACACGACCGCTTTTCCGAATGCTGTCATTAACCCTTGCCAGCGAGTGCGGAGCGCGGGCGGCCGGGACTGCAGCACGGCTATAAATAGCGCTGCCGGGAGGAAGTGGTTGCCATGGCGATGCTGCTCCATTTCTATTTTGATTCCGCAGGCCGCTGCTGGCACCTGCCGTGCGGGCGCCTCACTGCAGCGCGCCCAGCGCGGCCTCGGCCGGCGCGCGGAGCCCGCGGCGCCGCTCGCTCCCTCCCCGTGCCCGCGCAAAGGGGCGCGCACAAAAGGGGCCGCTAATGCAGAGAAACGGATAAAAACAAGAACTAGCACACAGGCCTTGCAGCCAGCATCTCACTGCTAATATGTGAGCTAAAAATGTTCACCTTTCCTGTCAGCTCTCCTGTCAAAAATTGCTAAATTCATCATCCAAGATGATTTTATTTTTCATCTACATGTACCATGACAGCAACCAGGTTCCCCCTTCAGTGCTGCTCTGAGATCAAATAGCTCATAGGTGCGACCCCAAATCAAGTCCTGAGGAGCAGGAGGGCCTTTTACTACAAGTCAAGTCTTCCACCAGACTGACCAGCTGCTCATCAGAGGATGGCCCTTGGCGCCCAGGGAGAACAGGACTTCTTTCCCCCCCGTTTTTCTCACAGCTTCCTTCAGGATGGTGCTCACAGTCCATCCTCCACTCTGTTCTTCAGCACTAGAGGCATCTACCTGAATAGGACAGAAGAGAAACAAAGAAGCGGCCACCAGAAGTGCACCTGGAAGACAACTCGTTCCAAACAAAGTCTTTTATGACTTTCTCCCTTGTAGCCCTTGGTCCTCAAACAGGTCGCCAGCTGCCCGCACAGACGTGTCTCACTTCTGCACTGATCAACAGCAGCAAGACTGCAAGGCAGAGGCTTCCAGGACACGAGCAACGATTACACAACAGCTCCAGAGTAAGACAAGAGTTTAGCGAAGATGCATCTGAAATAGCTGCTTTGCACATAAACAAAAACGAGAAATCTTCAGGAAGAACTTGAAGAATCTGCTTAGTTCATGCTCTTTGAGATCAAAAGCTAATTTCACAGTCATTTTTTTGGCAAGGTTAATGTAATTTGACATGAAATAAGTTATTTTGTACAAATCCTCTTAGACTACTTTTATTCTGCTGAGAACTAAGATCTGTGTAAGTATGTGTTGCTCTACGTGTATAAAAATAGTTGTCCCTCAAGACTTTCGCTTTTAGACAAATGAGGACTGGAAAAACAGACAGATAGGTGCATGGACCTATTTAAATTAAAAATCAAGATTAAATTTTGGAGAAATATAAAATATAAACTCAGTGCCAAAAATCTGTAACAGAGCAGATCACTTATTTTGTGCAACAAAATAATTTTGATCAATAATGAGTATTATGGATTATTCATCACAATAAGTGAATGAAAAATGAAGTAATGAAAAAAGGAAATGAAGGATGTGCCTGAGTAAGCAGATGTACACGACAACTGTTAAGTAGACATATAATTCAATGTATAGTTGGTGCACAGGTGAAGACCCTAAAAATATGGGAGATCATTCTCCATCAACTGGACCGAGGAAACATTTCTGTTTAGCAGCGTGTATTACAGCTAGAGGATTTTTTTTTTCTTTCTGAAGTAAAGATTTACACATTTGTGGAAGGCTTTTTGCCTCCAGAGCTATTGACTGTGATGTCTAAGTTGCAGAAATGGCAGGCCCAGATGAACGCTGGTGCTCTTGCAAGTACGGCTGGGGCCCACAAACGGCATGCTGAACCAGGGGCCCTTCTGCAGTCACCAGTACCTGGAGAGCACAAGTTCCATCATCAATAACAAAACACTACCTGCCAAGGAGAGATTTTGCTTAACCACAACTATTTTGTTCAGCTCTGCATATCTGTTCTACAGAAATGGACACCACGATTCACAGGGCTTCTTCACCCCTTTCTTTTGAAAGCCTAGCAGAGGTACCATATGAACTTGTGTATCAAGCGCATCTATTCCACTGGATAACTGCTTCCCTCCATAACAACACAGTGCATATCCCTATGTGCACTTAACAATACGATGTTAAAATACACAATAGTTTCATCTTTGTAGTTCTGTGGCTACATGACACGGAAAAGAGGGATTGGTATCTACCTAGCAGTGTCCTCCACATGAGCTAGGGGGAAACATTGGCACTGAATTCCCAAAAAGCAGAGGGGATACAACAGAGCCCAAGATAAGAGGGTGCTGGAAGCATAAGATGATATTTTGAGCTTTGTTACACGTTCCAAATAATTCATTGTGCTAAATAAGCAGTGTCCCAAATACAGAAAAATGTATTAATATACAGGCATCACAGTGCAGACAGCAGGATTTCTGCATTTCTGTATCCAGTATTAAAACATTGCATATATGAAATTTATGTTAGTCTGCACTTAAATAGAACACCAAATCTCTCTGCTAGTTTAAGATCAAATGAGGTAAGAAATTCTAAAACTATAATACAGAACTGCAAGTTTTAGAAGTACTCAAAGTACTCTTTCATCTTTGGTATGTTTTATGAACAGAGCTGAAATACCTCAGATTTTTTAGAGGGAAAAAAGCACCTCACACAAACCTTGCAATTAAAGGCTAAGGGATATCCCTGACATTCTTCTTGGTGAACTGTCTGGAAAGTGCTCAGTTTTTTCTTTATTTGCCTCTGTAGCAGATATTAATTTGTAAATCATAATTTATATCCAGCTTGTTTCATGTAAGGTGGATTTACTAATAGTTCGGATATACTGATCTTTAAAAGGCATCTGTATTTGGACATAACAAATTATTTACACTAGTTTAAAAAAAATCAAATTAAAATGAAACATTCCCATTCTGTTATTTATGAAATATGTCTTCCACTTACAGCTCACAGACAGCTCACAGTATCCTTCAAAAAACCTCAAAAGAAATAAAGCTCAGACAGGTTATCTTGAAACTGAGAAAACTTCACTGTGAAAGGCCACAGCGGACAGGAAGAATGGGCCTATGAGGAGCCTTTGGTCCTGCTAGGAACTAGAGGGAATGGTTTGTGTGTGTGTATATAAATAATCTTTCCCTCTTACACTTACTAGGAGAGAGAAAGATGTATCACTACAAATATATTTAATTTACTCTAATATTTAAAGACAATAAAAGCAGAAGGTACTTTCCAGGATCAAAAAATGATAAATATCAAATTCAAAGTTTTGGGTTTTTTTCTTCGTAACGTAAACCTTCCAAGATACCATTTCTCCATAAAAGTGCAGAAGCAAGAGATAATTAAAAAATATTTAAGAATTCATAAAATAGGATTCTAAATGTTTCTGTGTTATTTTACATATAGAATCAGGAGATTTACACAGAACTTGCAGTAAAGCTTTAGAAAGGAGCATTAATAAAATACACCATAACCATGCAACTTGTGCTGTCACTTTAGTAGGCAGGATGAGTAACAGGAGAGAAAAAAATACAATTCCTCAATATTGTATCCTCCAGTAGCCATAAGCTTGCAATCTTATTTATTCTCAGAGAAAAACGATCAAAGATTTTTCACAAGATCAAAAGAAAATACTAATATCCTCTCTCAGAGCACAGAAACGTTACAAACTATGTAGAAGATAATAGCTTTACTTATTTTGCCCACATAAAAATAAGTGCCTGAAAATATAAAGCATTTCATTCCAAGAAGTTTGTCAATTCTGCATTTTATATAAAACACAAAGATTTCATTCTAATAAGCAGCTTCTTCAGATGCTAGCTCTAACATACACACAAAGGCTGAACTCACACAGTTCATCAATATTTTAAAAAGAATATTTCATTTCCGAAGTGCAATGAACACTTACTTTCAACTGACAGGCAACCCATTGCATGTGTCCTTGACTCAACTTAAAGTTGTTCTTTCTTGTATTAGAGCCAACAACAACCAGTAATTGTAATCATAATTATCCCTGATCTGCTTTAAAGAGTAGCAAACAACAATTAAAAATGAATGCTTCACGTCACTGCATTTTGTGCTGTGAAATGCCACCAAGAGCAGCTAATCGGGACAGGTCACCTCAGACCTCTGACATGCAACCCCGCATTCTCGTAAATAAACAGACCTCTCTGCCACGCTTACCCAGAGAAATCCCCAAAGCCATAGCCACGCAAGACTGGATCCTGTGGATTTCTTCCCCTTTGCCTACTGAACTAAAACATTCTGGGAAGCACAGAAATGTTTGTGGCACTGATCCAAAGAACACAACGCATTTGGCACTGAACAACACTGCCATCAAAAGTGACTCTCCAGTATAAATTTCTTCCCACTGGCCCTTACTTGAGAGTTGCAGAGAGGAAAGGTTCACACCAGATGAAGTCTTCTCGACACCTTCATACCTTTAACTCCAGTCTCACCCTCGCCTCAGTAGCCGGAACATCTGCTAAGAAATCTCTCAGGCCGATCTGGCAGCTGCCAGTCTAAGAGCTTTGAGCCTTGGTCTGACCTTCCCCTGCTTAGGCTTTGCCAGCGATAACTGATGAGAACTCATCCAGTCTACTAGGGGGCTTCTACGTATCAAGGCAAACCAAGAAAAACAAATAACTGATTAAAGATTTTTTTTGAGTTGCCATTGCTATTTCTTTTGACTGGGACCTGATCGAGTTCCTCGTGCTAGGAGGAAACAGGAAGCAATCCCAGCACACCTACACAGGTCAGAACCCGACTCTGCAAAATCACCACCGGCTTCCCTGCGCTCCCTCAGCTGGGGCCGCGCACGAGCCGGAGGAGGACAGAGGCAGGTCTCGCACCAGGAAATGCCCTCTGACAACCGCCAGCCTGTCAGTGACCAAGTACCAACAAAGTGTCTATGAACAAGTAAATAAAATTACAGAATAAGATTTGAAAATCCCTGCTTTCAGCAGAACCTTATGATGGCATCCTGTGGGTTTGTTAGCAGGCGTTCCTTCCAACGCTATTTTTATTAACTTAATTTACTCAAAACATTTTGAGAAAAATGAGTAAAATTGTTTAACTAGCCAGAGGCTTCCTTTCTTCCTCATGGAAAAAGGAAAATGGTTGACTTGGATCAATCGTCAGATGCTCATAAGTCTTCCTAATGACCTCAATACAGAGTTGTTATTTCTGGGAGTCACATGGAATGTAGGAGGATGCTGGTTTCATTCCAGCTCCACTCAAGTTCTACCTAAAAAACTGCCAAAAATGGAGCACCATTTGCAATTCAGTGTGTAAATTTCCAAATTTACTTCCACTATAAAATCTACTTTCCTGCCTTCCTGGGGAGACTGGGAGTAAGCACATGGCACCCCTTGTAAGTGAAACACCAAAATAGGAGGTTACTGACAGTAAATGCATTGAAAATACCTAGGAGCACTCTCTTCACCTTACTAACCTGATTAAAAAAAAAAATACTGATACTTAATTAAGCAGAAATCATTCCATAAATGGTTTTACTCTATATTATATTAACCATGAGAGCTCTAAATTATGTCCAGCACCAACAACCCATCAACTTGAATAGTTTATGTGCAGTACCAGCCCCTTTAGCGCATAGTATTCAACAAAAAATGTATCATACAGATGCCATGCCCCAACGCGCTGATGTACCAACTCCAGGTAGGACGACCCACCTCCCAAGCTCTCGGAAGTGAGCCCATACTTCAGGCACATAACCGGCAAGTTATGCCAGTAGCTTCAGTTTCAAGAGCATCTTTATTAAGAGCACATCAATAATTTTCATCATCTCCCCATGGACTGTAGCTCTTAAAACTGTACAGAGCTCCCTGATCTGTTATTTCCCAGAACTAACAACGCAGCCTTGGCAAATGGTTCGAGACAGAACACAGGACCCCCAAATTGGAACAAGCGTCAGAGGAGGTGGACACCACTAGCATTTGACTGGATGTGGCTTATCAAGCTCCTTCATAAAACACCACTCGGCCTACACCGAAGAGGCTTATAAACTTACCCTAAGTTATCTTACTTTCCGACTACAACAACTTAGACTAGTTTACAGCTTTGTACTTTGGTGGCAGACTTGGAGCCTCATGGCCTTTCACGTTGAAACCTAAACTTTCTCTTTTGCCTTCTTTCAGGGAAAAGCCGATAGGCAGTGTGCACACTCTGTTCAAGAAAATGAAAAGCAAAATCGATATCCTAGGCATCAATTTGCTTATAGTCAAGAGAAACCAACTCAGCAAATATAAGGAAAGAATATTTTCAAAAGGATTTCAAACAAAACCATTGCCAACCAGAACTAGTAGCTCTGGGAGCAGAATGCTGGCAGTCACCTGAACAATTTATGAAAATATCAATGCAAAAATTCAGGAAAAAATACTGTTTAAGAGACAAACTCCTCTCAATGCTCTCCAACAATAAAACTTATGTTTCATAGTAAATAGTTTAGGTACAAGAGTCTGAACATAAAATTGTGAACATCAATATGTGAATATATATGTTATACAGTGTTTTTGAAAACCAGAATATAGACAATATTATCAAGTTATCAAGTGATAACTTGAACAACCTTATTAAAATTACTGAAGTTTCACTCCCCTGAAGTGGTGAATTCACATCTAGAGATACAAGTATCCAGGCATGTGACCAGGAAAACAGCTCTGTGGGAAAACAAGAGGTCTCATAAATAAGCATTATACCCTGTACCATGTGCAATGGAGCCAAGCATGGATGTTCTCTCTGCCTTTTCTTTCAAGCATCTTTTTGCATGCAACTTCGGCAAGGAAATAGCTCTTTAATGCAAGTTTGTCCAACATACTACACATTCAAATATTTTGATTTCAGCCCAGTTGCTCAGCATGCCAAAATTTCAGCCACATAAGGGCAACACCATTTCCCCACGAGTCCTCTCTTAATTCTGTTGTATCCATTTGAGGAGTTATAGCCCAAAATTGATTCAATGTAATCTCATCTCATTATCTCAACTCTTCTCACATCAGTTTGTGAACTAAAATTACTTTAGTTATTGACTGCCAACTGTGCATAAATGGAAGACAAAACCTTCTTTAAGATTCTTCAGTATTTTTGCAACTTCTGATACAGTTGACAATGCATGGATACCAAACTACAGATACACTTTGGCGTGTTGAAAAAAAAAAAAAAAAGAAAAGAAAAAAAAACACAGAATGGGTCAAGCACTACTCTCAAAACCATTTTGATCCTTCTCAGTTTGTAGAGGGTAAGCGAATACTGAATACTGGCTAACATACTTTAAGATATAAAACTCAGTGGTTGCAGCATCACTAACAAATGTTGATCTCTACACAGAACTGAAAAATTTCTTCTGCTCTTGGGGAGTACCTCATTAGTCATTTCCAAGACAGTAGCATGAAGAGTGACTTCAGCCAAAAAACAAAACAAAAAGAAATCCACAGACAGCATGCAAAATATTTGGCACATTGGCTAAGTGATGAAAATATCCACACTCTATTTTGGTTTATCTATGTTTGTCACCTAAGGGTGCTCTCTTGGATCCCAAACGATGATGCCGTTGAGTGCTAAGGTAGTTAATGCTCCTCTTATCATGTTTTGTTAAGATGCCGATAGCATCTCTGCAGTGGCACTTGTCACGAGTATTTTTTGCCTTCGCAACTCTCAGACTGAATTACTACAAACAGCAATTACACAGGTTCACCCTCGAAAGCCACTCCAACTACAGCGAGCGTAGAACACAAGTGCGGCCCTCCACGCACCCCCGGCACCAGCCGTGCTGGTAACGCTTCCTCCCTTCTCCTCAGATTCATCTCTCCTTATTTTAGAGCTGCCTTTAACCTATCAAGTACTACAAATTCCTGATTGCTCTGGAGAGCCCCTCTTACTTGACTCATTTCCATGACTATGATAATTTGGAGAGGTAGCAGTCAGCTACGAAAATCTTAACATTTAACTTGGATCCCAGGATATGGAAATGGAGAGATTCAAACTGACCATCACAAAACAAAATAAATACTCACTTTGATATGACTTTTGAGTTCTTTTTAACACATCTCCATGATTACAGAATAGGAAGGTTGGAGACGGTGAGCTTTCCATTAGTCAATTTTTATTTTTATTGAGAGCCATTTGAAACATCCAATACACCTTGAAAAGCTGGTAACAGACACAAAGGGAAATGATAATCATTTCTTTGGTGTCAAGTAAACAAATGGAGAAAAACTTTACAAAACAAATACCATAAATATAGTTCCGAGCTCATGACTAGCAATGTACACCTCCTTTTCCTTTGTAGTATTAAAATACCCTCAGAACTAAAAGAAGTTTGCTTGTTTTGAAAAGGGATTTACACTATTCACTTCAGTTTTGTTTCAGCTTTTTGTGATTAATAACATGAAAGCCTTGAAAGCTGGCCAGAAAGACCATGGGATAATACATGACCCTATTAGGAGGCGCTTTACCCAGAAATACATAGGAAACCTGTCCTGTGACAGAAGCCAAGAGTTTGCAGAGTACTTTCCCAGAGTCCACTTAGATTTAAAAATAGATAAGAAGTATTATGATACAGCAGTCACATGTGGCACATGTGATCTATTTTGAGCTAAAATTAATAAGCACTTTGAGAACGTGAAGTAAATTGATATGCTAATTGCCATAAAATAAGCAATAGCTTTCTGCCTGTAACAGGCTCACTAACTTCAATGCACAACTAGTGAAAAAAACAAAAAAAAAAAAAAAACAAAACATGTTTTACTTAAAGTTAGCAGAGGTGTTACTAGAAACCTCTGGGGTTTATAAGGAGTCACTCCTCAGTATTTCCTTATGCATACAGCTCCCAATGTGCTAAGTGTTTATTTGTAGTTGGCTGCCAGTTTTCAGATGGAAGATGCTTGATACTGCCAACTATTTTTAAGAAGCTTCTAAAGGGATACACTTTCCCCAGCAGAAAATCAGCAATGGTTAAAAGCACAGGACTGTTAAGCCTGACCGTTAAGCTTGGCTCATTCCTTGCTTTTCTGGAAGATCCTAATGGAGAAGTATGGATTTAGGCAACCACATGACTCCAAGTTTAACACCCTCAATTTTCAGTGCATCAACCTCAGATAGGAACAAATACTGTGCCTTGACTGCAGATAAAAGCTGAACTGTATCTACAAAACCCTTGATACTTTGACACCGTGGCCTGACAAGTTTCTGTTGTTCTTACAAAACACAGAAGGGTTTTTTCTTTCTTTTTCAAGACGAGGACTTCTGGGTTTAACCAAAGAGCTTTCGAACTGTCTCAGCACACAAAGGTTTATCCCACTCTTTGCTTTTTTCTGATATCTAAACCTTCTGTTTCAACTTGCAGTAGTAATGATACAAATTGAGGTCAACTTCTCAACATTTCTAATACATTTCTCAACTCCAGCATAAAAACATGAGGTACAAGCCTTACCACCAAAAAAGGCACTTGGCAAACCCTTAATTCCACTGGACATTCCATAAAGGATATCCAAAGTCAGCTGAACTTCTGCTCAAAGCAAACTAATCAACTATCCAGCTAGCTGTTGTACTCATCTCAATACTTATAAACTGGGACATTAACCAGCAAGTTAAAAATAGTTAACACAATTTTCACATGAATAAATACACAAACAAAATTTTGTCTAAATTACTATTTGTCTATATAACGTATTTCAAATGGCAATCTACGTGTCCAGGTCCACACGCAGCTCCCGCAGCACGGAGCGGTGCTGACGGCCCCCCAGGATTACGCTCCGCAGGAAAGGTACCCGTCGGACTGCTCCATGCGACGGGCAGAGCCCACAACCCAGGAGGCTGCCGGACAGCCAAACCCTTAAGGCACCCCGAGAGGTGGCCACTATCCCCGCTCCGCAAGTGGGGCCTTAGGGCAGGGTGTTTCCCGCTGCACGGATGGCTCCTTCTCTTCCCTTTCTCCCACAAGGTGACCAGGTGGTAACTGGGTACGTATTGATTTCACAAGGAACTACAAAACACTCCTACCTGCTATAGAAATCAATACAAACAGCACCCTGAGTAATCGGGAGGATTTCACATACATTTTTTGACAGTTGCAATGGCCTCTTTTGATTATGGAAACTTTTAAGGAAAAAAAAAAAGAGAAGGCAGGTTTAGGAGCGTTTCCATCAGCAGATTCCTTCTACAACAAACTCACTCTCTGTGCAGTAGCACTAGAAGGATGGAACACACACACATTTTTTCATAAAAATAATTTTTCAATAGAGAATAGCAAGTCTTGAAAATGCAGGGTTCCTTTCCTATTTTTGATCACAATTTTATCCATCTTGGCTTACTTTTCAGAATTCTAACTTTTTATTTTGCTTGCCTATGTATGCCACCTTATTTACCTGTAGCTATGGATCCAGTACTTGTGATTTCCAAAATGAAAACAAACAGGGGAATAAAAGATGCAGTAGGGCCACCTTGGGAACTCTGTCATACCAAAATAACTAAGATTTTGAAGCTATGCGATCATTTCACTTTATAATACAGCGACAAAGTTGGTGCAGTAGTGCATTAAGGAATTGCTTTTTGTTCTACTACATGATTAGAACCATAAGAACAAAGAGGAACACACATTTTAAAATTCTCTATCCATTCCATTATTTAACTTGAATAATTTATACATGAAACTTAAACAGAAAATTGTTAAATAAATTTCAATCTGAGCAAACGTAAAACTTCGTCTAATCAAAATAATCAAACTGAAAGGCAGCTTTAAGAAAAAGGCGTGTATGCCAATCACCAAAAGAAGTCAAAGAAAAGTATCAAGAACTCCAGAAAAGAATAAGAGAAACAAAATTCAATTCCGTAATAAAATCCTTTTTTTTCCTCTCCTCTTCAAGGCCTTGATTAATTTAAATTTCTCCAACAAACAATTCCTTTGTATCATAAGGACTCAAAGGCCAATAAAGTTCATTTTTAAGCTGACTACTTGTGGATGATAAGAGAGCGAAAAGTCAAGGAGTTACAACAAAACTTAAAGCAAAACAAAAAATATATATATTTTTAAAACTTATCAATTTATACGAGAACTTCAAACTATAGCTGCAATAAGTACCAATTTTGGAAAATAAACTGACACACTGTATATGTGACAGCACAAAGTATATATTGGTACTACCTGTGCAAAGGAAACTGATGTCCAAACAAAAACGCACGTGTTAGCTCATTGGTATAAATAACAAACCACTCCGTCTGAAAAGTACGACCAGGTGATATAGTAAAATAATCTTCAGGACATCAGCTACTATTTTAGCTGTAAGTCAGCAAGAAAGGAAAAGACTGGGTTGCTTACACAAGAAAACACTGCTATTTGGCCCGAGTTGTTTGTCCGTTTTCATCACCCATTCCACCACACCTGAGAAGAGGCAGGCGAGATGTCAGGTGAGATACGTGCCCTGCAGACTCTTCAGTCGCTCTCATGTACTCAGCAAGGCCGTACAAAACCTCACCTGCTTCTGCAGGAAGGAGATGAACCCAGATTCTCTGCATGCCAGCCTTCTTCACACAGGGCTAGGCCGAATAAAAGAGCTTTCCCCAGGCCTTGCCTCATTGCCCAAACTGTAAGAGGGGCCTTACCTGCCGGCTCGCTGACAACTAAACTTACTAAAAATGCAAATGGTATTTTAGCCAAAACAGACACCAACATTTATTACAACAAATGCACATATGCACACCCCTCACTATTATCCTGGAAAAAAAAAAGTTAAAATCCTTAAATATAAAAAGATTAAAAGTACCCTAAAACACTGAAACAAAGTTGTTCCCAACAAGGTGAGCAGGTAGAGGATTTGAGGGCCCAGGTCCCACAAGAAAGCCAAGTCTGGTCAATTAGGCTGGAATTTCTGGAACTGATTCTAGATGATGAGAGGCAAAATACAGAAACAGATACCTACAGAACGTGCAAACAGCTCTTTACAGGGCAGACACATCCCCATTCCAGCAGATTTTCTTTTACCAAGGATGATAACTGTGCTCGTGATTAAAGTAACTTAAGAGCTGAACAGAAAATATTCTTGAAACATAGAGTTTTCATGTTGTCATATGTACATGAAATTCACAAAAACTTGCTCCTAAGCTGGTATCTTTGTTAACAACTTACCAATATTGCACCTTATAGCTTAATATATCTAAATGCTTATACTTACTTTAACAGAACACCAGAATACTTGACTTAGCTGTAAAAAGCTTTTAAGTTTCTTAAAGTGAGCAGTGCTTTTTAAGCAATGGCTCTGGTAAGAGGCTAAAAAAATAAACAGAATTAACTTGAAAACCTGCTTTTCTTACTTGGCTTTCATATAATTGATTAAATAGTTTCAAAAACTCAACTTGATATATACACAGGCATTTTTTTTCTACCTTTAGCTAGACTCCCAGCTAGAATACCTACCTCCTCAATGATTCATGGCCTACATGGAGCTTACGTGTATGGAATTATCTTCTGATCAAAACCACTGGCATTTGGAACTACTATAAGTATTGTCCACATCTTCTGGGATTTAAGTGAAAAAGCAGAGCCTCCTTACAACAATATAAGTATTTCAGATACTGGGTTTCATTTCCTTTTATGTAATGAATAAAACACCAATACCCAACAAACAAACATATTAAAAGGCTCCCATTGAAGTAGCGTTACTGTTTTCAGCTGGTTTGACAAAAACGATATCTTCTGAGCTAAGGACGAAATAATATTTGAAGATCTTCATTCTTTTACACATATGCTAAAAAATCCTATACTAAGGAGTCTGATTTCATGTAGTATCCTACACGACTTTGCAAATATTAATCTGTGTTAAGCACCTCTAGGTTACCAACACATGAGTGCTACAGGCTAAAATATGAACCATACATTCTTCCCATTTTTTCAAACTGCAACCTCAAGTATATTGCTCATCAATAAAACCATTATTTGTCAAAATGCAATATTTATGAACAGAATTATCTTACTTATGGCATAACTACAATAATGATAGAATTGTTGACATAAAAAAACCTTTAAACTCATTTTCTCCAACTTAAAAAAAAACAAAACAAAACAAACAAACAAAAAAAAACCAACATGGGTATCCAGAATTAAGTTGAAACAACTTGAAGGATTATATTTGTATCTGCTTGCAGGTCTTTCAAAACAATTTGAATACTGCTGCACCATCTTAAATACAAGGAGACTAAAGAAGCACTTGAGGAGAACTATTAGCTAGAAGTACTTTTCCACAGCAGCAGTGTCTAACTCTAAGCACAGTGTCTGTACTTTAGAGCTTAACTCAGGAGTGCCCTCTGAATTGCGCAGCGCTGTGACAATTAAGCTGTGTTCAGACCACAAAACCACACCAGCAAGAGCACACAGCTATAAAAGTGATGTATTGTACTCATCTGTGGTTCTGGACTGTCTCCTATCAACAAATACTGCAAAGTTGCTGCTGCTGTAGACGATTAATTGCGATTCGAATAACTTCCCCCACATACACCAAGCAACAGGAACCACCAAACAGGGCCATGTGTCAGCAGCATCTGCAATTTAATCTCTTATGACAGAAGATACTCTGCCACACGTAGAAACATTAGAAAAAAGTTAACACAACCTTTTATTCAACAGTTCTTGACGCAACCAGAAAGAGGGATTTCCCATTAGCTCAGACTCCTGGATCCGAGGCAAGTTCATTCCATCTCGTCAGAGAGGATTGCAAGTGTCCCGAAGACAAGTGACATCAAGAAGTTTGTGCAACGAGGATGACCAGACCTTTTTTCCACCAGTACAAAAAAGTAGCATTCATCCTCACTAGTAAAGGAAAGCTGGACTTTCAGGCATGTTGCTGCTTCTGTATTTTTACAGATAACTCCAGTATATTTTGTTAATTTGGAAGAAAAATTCTTCATGACATAACATTATGGTCACTTCCTATATCATCAGCAAATGCTTAACAGGGACTACTACTACTGTTTCTTTATCTTCTTGCAGGCTTCTTCCTTCTTCAGTATTTACTGCTTGGATTTTCAGGGAACTGTCAAGTGTCTTACATTTAACATACTGAATACATTCTGTCTTTCACAACTACGGCATATATTTTCCTGAACCTACTACATATTATTTCTTCATGATTAAATGTAAATTCAACAGAAAAGTCAAAACTGCTTTTCACATAACTCCCTCTGCAGGTTATTCAAATAACGGATCATTTCAGTTAAATCCATATTCTATGCATGGCTATATTTCCTATAAATGTACCCAAGCTCTTCCCTCATCGCAGAATTTGCAGTCAACTTCTATAAATCTCCATCCAGACATGGACATTGCTGCACAAACAATATACTCAAGCCCAACAGGCCTGCTTTGCTACCAGTATGCTCAGCAACCAGGAGCATACATGCCTGCTAACAAAGAATCTGTATTCAGCCTCCCCTTCACAGACCTCCAACCATTTCAGATGCAGTCATCGTTACCTACTGAATTCTTAATGCAATTAAGGGGGGAGGGGAAATGCCTTTATTCTTCCCTCTTTCAACTTGATAACAGCCACAATCCAATTAAACTCTAACGTCAATGGTGAACTAAGTGGTCATCTGTGCTGGAGAAATGTACCTGCGCTAGGAAGGCAAAGTTTCATGCACCTCCTTCCTTACAAAGCCAAGCAGCACAAAGCAATCCCCCGAAGAAACACGGCTCTCTTACTCTGCAAGATTAAGAAACCCTATTCTTAAAAGGGAGCTGAATGGAAAAGCGGAGACTAATACATTGGCATCAGCAGCTGCAAGCCAAATACAGAGAATAAACTGTTCTTTCTTGGTAGCACATCCAAAGGGACTGTGGGGGAAAGGCTCATGCCTATATTTTTTCCACACTGAACCTCTACTACTGCACTTTCCTGGCCACTGCATTGGGGCTTGTCTTCTTAACTAAGAGATTACCTGTGGAGCAAACAGGTTCGTGATCTTCTCTGACTAAACTGACACATTCACTTCCATTAATGTACACAGGGCTTTGAATATAACTCTAGAAAATCAGCCAACCACTACTTTCTGTTTAGAATTGCTTTCACGCAAGGAAAGGCAGGACAACATCAAGGCATCTTTTGAAGAGAAAGGCCAGCAAGGCTGGAAACCCAATTTTTGCTTTACATGAAATATACGTCCCACAGAAAATGTTATCTTGAGCAATAATATCTTTCCCAACGTGTGGAAAAAAAATAAATCACTTCAATTACCAAAAAGACAAATCCAAGAGCTGCCTTCATTTCTCTCAGCAAAAGCCATGCCAGATCTGCAGCGTTTACAGCTCGCAGCCTTGGGCCACCATCAGTGGCTGGGCAGCCCATGGCCGAGCTGCACCCAGATCCGCACATAGCAGTGCTTCCTCCTGCACCCTCTACTCACTGCTTTACTACTGACACTGCTGGGTCCAAAATGCCTCTGTGGGTATTAGTCACCTTCCAGTTTTATCTATACAGAAAACTACTTGAGTACATTCTGGAGTAATTAAAAATATCAGGAGGAAGGTTGGTGATCCTACCTCTAACTCAGCCAAAATAAAATTTGCTGTGGTAATCATGAGAGCAACCACACTTCACTGAACTAAAATGTCAGAAATACTATTTTAATCTCAGTAGTAAGCAAGAAATAAAACAACTTTGCTGATAGTATTTGAACACAGCATCTTGGTGCCATCATTGGAAAAGTCACCAAGCAACATTTCTGCTTGAAGGGAAGGCCCTGAAGAGCCCCCCAAATTAGCATCTGTACATGGGCTACTACTTCACAGATGAACGACGTGTGGCTGCAAACACCTTCTCCTCCCCTTCTGTGAAAAGGGGAGTGTTTTCTTTAGCGACAAAAATAATTTAAGATAATGTTTCTCCCCTTCTTCCCTACTCCCTGTTTCTGTCAACAGAATACAATGTAAGGCCAAAATTCGAGGCAGGGTTATAGAAGGGCTGAACAGGACAGCTGGGGCAGCAGGGGATTTAACGCACATCACTCCAGGGCCACTCTATGGGCCCAGGCAGAGCAGCAAACCCCAGCACAGGGAGCGAGTGGGAGCAGCAGGGCTGAGCGGGGCGGAATTTTTCAGGCCCGTTCTGCTGCCAAAGCAAGTTGGTCACATAACGACACCATAAGCAGTAGGTCAAAGGAAACTGCACAGTTACAGTCTCAAACCTCAAGCTCAATCCAATACAAGCATGTTAAAAAAAAAAAAAAAAAAAAAACCCACACACACTCATATGAGCAGAAATCTGGAGCTACTCAGAGCACAGCTCCTGCCCAGCTAAAACTAAACCAATGCTCCAAAAAAGTTTCCCAGAAAACACTGCACAGAATCCAAACAAGTATTTCTGGCTATAACTCATTCAGAAATTCAACCAGATCATCTCGCAATCATCCTCTGTTTGAAAAGCACAACATTTTCGCTGAGTTCTGTTCCATATTCTTGCTGTAACTTACTTAGCAAATGCTTTTCTGTAACACATAACACACTCCATAACAACATCTGCCAGAAAGCCCAAATTCTTGAGAAAGAGTCAACTTTATAACTTCAGTTTATCTCCTGAAAAGCAACAAACCTTTTAAAAAGACATTATCAGTTAGAGAAATACTGAAGTTTGAGGGATTTTTAGGTGGTTTTTTACATGTAGAACCTACAATTACCATGATAAAAATATCAGAAGAAACAGGGTCACGTTGGTACAGAAGACAAAGCTCTTTAGTGCAATATAAGTTGCCTTACCTCAGGATAAAGGAAAGCTTAGCCCAGGACTTCAAGGAACATGGCTAAATGGCATAAGGAAGGTGCTACCTCCAACAGCATCCAGCAGCTCCACAGGGACCCCAGGGGAGGGCTCCTCCAAGCACCCTCTGCCCGGCATTCCTCTATTTTCACACATCCTGAGCCTCACCCATCTTGCTTTTAGCAGCTGTTGCTCCCCAAATCAAGTTTTGCCTCCACTCTCCTTCTCTTGAGAAAGTTCTCTTTCTCGAGGAAGGCTCTAATGTTTTAAGGGCTAAACTGATGTCTTCTAATAACAAAAAAAAAAAAACATGGCTAGAAGCAGCTGCTTAAAGAAAGACTGGAACAGGATGAGCACAGGGCCCTTCTCCCTCCCGGTGCCATATACCATATTACAGATAATATCCTCTCTCAGTTGCTCCATTTCTAGAGAGCAGATTTCTCAATTCATATACCCCTATGGAAGCCATTCAATACCTGTGAATTCAGTGGAATGGAAACCATTCAATACCTGACAATTCAGCCTTGTCACCCTTCTTGGGGCCTTTTTCTAAAAATTCTGCTTAGATGCAACATATTCAATATGACAAACTGAAGATTTAATACATTTCTTAGGCCAGAAGGAAGCATAAAAATAGTTACAAATGTCAAGCAACAATGAAAGCAAAAAGAGGTCCTTGTGAAAGTTACGGAAAATAAGTCAAACTCTGGAAAGAAACTCGGAGGAAAAGACCTGATAATTTGTAAAAGCATCTCCAAACACTAGACATTAAGAACCACGAAAAAGCACTACCCACCATGAGATTTTCGATCTACCCACATAGTATGAAGCGATAAACTTGCACAAGTTGCACAACGTTTTGAAATTTGATATTCATAGGGGACATTAATCTATGATTTAGCACCTTATTACACTTTGAAGGTTCTACTTGTGAACTTAACTTCAAAGACACACTCTCTGAGCCAACGTGGAACGACCCATCTGACCGCAGGCTGCGCTGTGGCCGTCTTGGGCTTTCGATCGCTGATTCTGTGACTTACAGAGCTGAGTCCTGGCATCTTCAGTGTGTACCAGGGCCCTGCATTTTGTGACTTTCTTATCATAACGGTACATGTTAGAAAGAAAGAAATACTTTAATCTTTCAAATTGATATATCATCTTGTCTACATAGCACTTTCTCTTTCACCTCTTTTTCCATGAGAACTACATGATTAAAACCTCTATGTACCATAATAAACTATGCATCAGTTAATAATAAAAGGCTTGAATACAGGTAATTTGCATTAGGAATTTTATCCTAATGATAGATTTGGATGCAGTTAAATCATTTTCCTGTGTGCAAAGCAAGGGTAGATTATCATATACTTAACAATTAGAATTTAAATATACAACAAACTTATCACTATTACCTGCTCTAAGACAAAGAATTTCACACCTAATACCACGTGAATCAAAAGTCACCTTAATTAAGTAACCTTAATTACTATTACCATCTACCTCCTGATTTACATGAGCACATTCCCTCATGAGAGAGAAGAGCAAACATTCTGGGCACAGGAAAAATAAGAATCTTTTCTATCTTTAAAGTTACCTTTTTGCCAGAAATACACTTTTCCTTGGTTTTAGCTTCTTGAACCACACTGCAAGAGTAGAGTCCTGTGGATGGGAGCTAACAGCAAGTGCTGGAGGGTAAAAAGTGTGTACTTGCTGGAAGCAGCTTAAATCAAATGAAATAACATAAACAAGTTGCTCATGTCCTCTGTTTAAACACAATCATATTTTTTTTAAAAAAAAGAAAGTTAAAAAGAGGCAGATGGATTACAAAACTGATGCTTTACACATGACCCAGCAGACTAGACATTCATTTACAGTGTGTTGAAGGAGGATTTTCTAGGTTTCTTGTTTGATCAACACAGATAAGGTGTCTTACTATTTCAGTCTTAGTCTATTAGGCAGATTTCATCTCTCAGAAAAATCAATGCAGGGGGAAATATTAGTTCTCTACCATTCTGATGGAAAGAAGTTGGCTTAAAATACTCAGCAGGTTTCTCTGGTACAGAAGAGCCAGCTCATGGAAGAGATTTTTGTTTTTCCCTCGGAGTCTGGAGACCTGGTTGCCTCCAGCATGCACAGCGCATTTATGCAACTCCACGCTTCTCCGAAAGGCTTTTGAAGAACCTCCAGGCTACAGAGAGATGACATCCCAAGGTAAAGAAACACATGGATGACGGTTTTGATCAGTCCTAAGAAATGCAGCTGTTTTCTAAACAATTTTACACCTTCACTACCTACTAAAATGGTAAGTGGCCACATAGTGAGCCCATAAGCAGCTGACTCTATGATCATATACGTGGTTGTTACTCCCGTTATTCACATGCACACGACTGTGTTTTTATCTGGGAACATACATGAGAACTCATCATGCCACAAGAGATCAAACTATCTGTGACCACAGAGGAACTTCTCTGGGCAGAGGATTGTAGAATAATTGTAGAATAAGAAATAAAAAAAAAATGGTACACTTGGCTTAAGTATCAAAGTGACAAGAGAACTGAAATTAAATACAAAAGGAAGCTAAACAAAAACTCCTTTAAAATACTAGTCCTAAAGACCAGCAGGATAAGAAAAGCATGGTGATAGAAGTGAGCAATGTTTTACTGTATCTTCACATAACTATAAATGTTCAAATAAAGCAACTTCTAGCAAAGTCAAAGAGCTAGGTGCCAGCAGCTCTCACTAAAGAGAGCTGTAAGCCTTGCAGTCAGTCCTCAGGTGAACACAGGCCAAAGGGAAAGGGGTGGTTAGGAGTAAGCACAGCTCCAAGAAGTTAGCAGGCTGAGACTCAGGAAACCGAGTCAACCAAAGAGCTAGATGCTTGGGAGAGAGTCCTTTTCCTTTCCACCTCATCATTTCCCTGCCAACACTGCTCTCGCTGCTTCCTCCACTCGTGTCTCCTGCCAAGTGACACTTGGTGAATTGCTTCAGCTTGCAAAAAAAATGATAAAAGATAAGCCAAAGAGGTAAAAACCACATACTTCTCTGCCTATGTAAAACAGCTCAGGAATGGAGCAGAGAAGCCCTAGAATTGTGACAGGCAAGAGGAGCGGGAATAAAAGCCCACTTTTGCACAGTAGGAGCCACCAGATGGGCTCAGCTGTTTTGTGCAACCTCACTCTCAGCGGACATTACTCTGCCATTACGCTGAAGAAAGCTCAAACAGGATGTCAAATAAAGGCAGCCTCGATGGTGCACTGAATAGACCAGCCTCCACTCACGCTGATCCCCAGTGCGATAGGCAGAGCCACCTCAGCATCTGCCCTATAGCTCCTGCACAGCAGTGCAGGCAAAACCACTTGCATAAACACACCCTCCAGTTCTCCACTCACGGACACCAACCATCTCATTTCTATCTTGTGTTTTCCACATCTGTCTGTGTTCACCTTGTTACCCAAAGCACAGCTCGAAAGGATTTGGAGCAACAACCGCTTTGTACTGGTGCAGAGTGGAGCGTACTGGTGCACTGGAGCAGCACAGGGCAGTAGCATTGTGCACAGCCCTCTCCCGCGCGTGCTGGGGACCCAGGGGGTCGCTCCAGCTTCAGTCTCGAACCCCCCAAGATGACACGTTTCTCACTTGGGTTACCTCTTGATGGCTCCACTGCTGCTTTGTCCTGTCCCTCATTTCCCCAGAATTATTGCCACCTCACGCTGTAAAACAGCGTGTTTTATGGGGCAGAGTGAACACAGCCTGAGCACGCAACAGTGCAGCCTTCCCCGCCAGCCCCTCTCCCCGAGCCTGGGCCATCTCAGCAGCACAAGCACCACCGCCTGTCCAGCTGCACTGACTGGGACCAGGAAGCTGGTCCTGCTTAAATAGTCTCTTCTGCTCCTTTCGTTTTTAAAACCTACTTCAGTTGTTAAATTCAATCCACCTGTTGCCACATGAATATTTGGTCCAACACACACAGGACAGACAGACAGGAGAAAGTGGTAGGGGACAGAAAAGCAAAACTGCAACAAAAGAAGTGCTTATGAAATAACATCTCACACCTGCACCCAAGGCAGAGCTCAAGAGCAGCTGCAGAGCAACCTCGTCTCTAAGCCAGGGCGCTAACAGTTTCACGAGTTTACATGAAACAAACCGTGGACTCAAGCTTCCCACCACACAGAACTTTGCAAGCTGAGCTGACCAAAATTCCTGATTAAGAAAATGGACTGTAGCTGGATTTGGAACCCACCTATTCCCTAGCAGAGACAAAAGATTTGCAGAGCTCATATCCTTTACTAAACTAACCAAACTAACCAGTGTAGCTAAAGGAGAAGGGGAGGGATGGGCAGGAGGAGGTAAAGCAAGACCTTTCTCAGGGCTACAAAAAGGATGCTGGCAAAACACAGAAATCTGACAGGCCTCCAAAGCCCTTTCCACAGCTCTCTCCAAAAGAGAGATGTGACAATTATGGAAGAGCTTAACTAACTGGGAAAGAATCCCAGGCAACCTCCTGCCCAGCGCAGGAGGCCCCTACAAACTAACTTACTGCATTGCGTCCTTCAGGTTTCACCCACCTTTCCCTACTTCTACTTTTTTCTCTCTACTTATTAATTTAAAATATTCTGTCTTTAAAACAGCCTGAACCTGCAACAAGAGGCTAACTACAACAACTAAATAAACCAACTTACCACTTTGGGGGGTTCTCCTGGCCTTTTGTTAAGCTACTAGGTGGCTACTTGTTGGATGCTAGCCTCTCTCCTTGCTAGTCCTAGCTGGGAGTAACTGCTTTGTTTTTAATTAAAGCAAGTTGCAAAATAACAGCATGCCTCATTTCAGATGGTGCATACTGGTGGGCTTACAGGGCCTTGGAGTAAGCACCCCAGAAATCTGGCAATTCCATTAAAGGAATTTTAAAGTATTATTTCAGCAATTAATTATAACTATTTTTGATTTTCAGAAGATGAAATTCTATGTTGCTGAAACCTACTTGATCAAGCTCACAAATAGAAGGAAAGAAGGTTTAAAAATATTGTTTTTGAGATGTTATCCATACAGTCAGCATCACTGGCATATGTTTTTTAATTATTCTTTATACAACACATACTATAGCTGACACATTAAAATGTGTAACAAAGCTACCCATTTCAAAAATCAGAAAGCATAAATATAGTATATCAAAGAAAAAAATGCCATTGAACAAAGCTACAGCCAAATCAAAAACATGGAAACCGGGTCCCAGGAAAAGCAACAAGGAAGCAGCAGGCTTGGCACAGCAGCGGGACACGGAGCTCTTCACCTCTAGTTCGCTGACTTCAGTGTAATCAAGGTCAGCAGTAACAGAGCTTGGTCTCATCTAGTCCTGAGAGAAACAAACTTGCAGTGTGAACACACTGAACAGACTTGAAAAATAAGAAAAACAACACCCAAAAACTCCAAGTCTAAAAGAGAGGGTGTCTGAAGAGGTTAAGCTCTGCTGGCAAAGGAGCATTAAGGTGGCTGCATCTTCCTGACAAGCACATTTTTAAGAAACACCATTTGCAGCATAATTATGTGAGTTGAAAAGGGAAGAATCGTCTATAATAGGAACTCTGCCATACAGAAGATATTGTAGTGGGAACACTTGGAAGAGTGGGAGTAGTGAATGAACATAAAACTCAAACACAGAATACACTTCAAATACTCTACTTGGCTATTTAAAGACTAGAGAACTTCAATCTAGTAAAGACATGTTAGATTAAATAATTCCTTGTGCAATGGAAGCTGGAGATACGGTTACCAGATAAAAGCAATGTGTATGAAGCCATGTTTTGAAAAACATATATAGTTTAATCTTAAAGATTAATTTTTAAAGCCATTGACTACCGTATATTGATACAGAAATAATGGCAAGGATGAACAAAATCCTGACCGATGCAGCTCAGATGCCCAAACTGCCCAGTTTCAAGATCTACTTGAAAGACGAGAAAGAACCTTCAGTCACCACAGAGGGGATTGTAATCACTTGGTCCCTAGTCCAATTTGGTGATTAAAAAGAAAAAGATATTATCCAAAGTAATTTATTCTTGAGTCTTTAAAAAAAAAAAAAAAAGTTTTTTCCTCCCATTCAGGATTGTAAGAAATATTAAAAGTAATTCCTAAGCACAGGCACTTGGTACCTTGTATGACACATTGTACATTTAAAAGGGCAAGTAATTCAGAGCCATATGTGGCAATTACTTCAAAAATTGTATTACTGCTTACCTGCAGAAAAACCAAGTACTCTCTACGAACTTCACAGTTTGCAAGGCTAACAGTCATTCTGTTTAGAAAACGTCCTAGTAAAAGTCATGTAAAATTAATAGTGATGTTATCACATTAAGAAAACTACATGACCTTTTTTGGACTCAGATATGTGTTGTAATCATTTCTTGTGTGTGCTACTTTAACAAAAGATAAAAAACCTATTAACAAAACTAACATTTTCCTACAATAGTTGCTACAAGTTAAGAAAAATACTCCAAAAGAAAAAAAAAAAAAAAAAAGAAAAACTCATAAATCTCCTGTATATTAGCAGAGCCTGGAAAAGAATGGCATAGATGGAAAACAAACCAAAGGCTATACTGGGGCCATCCTATACATACCTACATACATACATACATACAGCTTGCCCCTCTAAGCCTGACTCACTCTCTGGTGGCTAAGTTTTAAAAACTTACTTGTTAGAAGCACTAACTTTTACTTTTGACTTTTAAATGCTTTTAAAAACTTTTAAACACTCAAAAAAAAAAAAAAGGCAGCCAGCTTTCATCCACCTTCAACTTCTGCCTAGAGACATTGCAAGAGCTTTGTTCATTCATATACAATCAGTTTTATTCCTCTAGATAGCCCAAGTGAAGCAAAACAACCCTGAAGAGACGAGGTGAGAGGCTGACGCCTCGGGGAGGAGGGCAGGAGGCTGCGCTCGCCCTGGCCAGGGCTCTGCGTGGCCCCGCGTGGACGAGCTGAGCGGAGCCACGAGGGCAGCGGGTGGCGCGAGGCCCTCGGCGCCCAGACACCCACCGCGAGCCCCGGCCTGCAGCGGTGCCCGCCGCAACCGGGCGCTTTCCTGTCACCATCTCACACAGGTTGAGGCGTCCTGGGCTTTGGAGTAGATGCTATTAATGACACTTGACTAACGCACAGCAGCGGGAAAATCGGTTAGCTGAGACAAATTTACATCAGGAATAGTAAAGCTCAGTCACGTTTCGTGTTTCCTTAGCTTTTATGTGCAATGTACTGGATGAGCAGCTTACATATCAACTTTCCAGCTGCCAGTAAATCTATTGCTTCTAGTACTTTATTATGTGTATAGCATCCATATACTATTGATTCTACATGGTAAATGAATCCTGGTCTTTCCCAGCAGAGTGTCAAATGAGGATCAATTTCTTCTCCTGGCTACAAAAGTTGTATCACTACAGAGCTTTTTATTGCTAAATATACTGAGTAATTAAACATCTGAACATGATACCTCTAGCAACATCTTCAGTTTAAATGTAAGCTCTTTAACAAAGCCAGAGAGAGAAGTTCTGAGGTAAATTGCTGCGTTTGGTAATACAAAAAATTTAAATGGACGTCAAAATTATGTCTGATTTAATGTTATTTAACCACATAAAATAAGGGCAATACAGATGCTATAAAGTACAAACTGCAGCGTTTTGTCGTCTGAATTACTTCAGGCTATCTATTCTCTCTCTCTCTCTCTCCCTCTTTCTGGGTAATGTATACATACATGCACCTATCTTTAGAGGCAGATTAAAGCACTGCTCATCAGAGATACATTATTTTAATTACAGAGCTGAACAAAAAAGCAAAAAACCCTCAACAATAACACTCAGACACTTGTAAAGCATTTGGGTGATGAAACCTACAGTCATGGATAAGATGTGTGAACTGAGAGGGCAGCGAACCCTCCAAGGAGGTGCCGCGGCCCGGACACCCAGAGCAGCCCCACGCGGGGCTCGCTGCGTTGGCGCCCACGGAGCCCTGGGATGTGCTGGGCGCTCCAGCCAGCCCTGCGCACACGGAAAGTAAACACGCTGCGGGAAATAGCGAGAGGGAACTTACACGATTAAACTTCTCCCCATCGTAAGGCTCCACAGTGACAAGGGGTTGGGGGACCCTGAGCCTGCCCGGCCTCCAGTCTGTTAGTCTCTACCTACCACGAACAGACCCAAAGTTTTCAACTGGAAATGAAGTAGGAAAGTAGGAAACTTACTAAAAATAGAGCCCGTTTCCCCCTCCGCAGCGAATTGGGCACCTCTGCGCTGGGACAGCGGTAGCTATGGCCATAAAAAGGGCTGCAGGGAGCAGCCGAGCCCGGGACACGCGGGGGGAGGCCGCCGGGTCGCCGCCTTTGTCTTCCATTTTAGCCGGCGCGGGGGCTCCGCGGTGCTGCGGGAGGCGGCGGCGCCGGGCGCGACCGGGGATGGGGCGCCCGGGAGCCGCAGGGCGGCAGCGGCGGCACCGACACCTGCCCGCGGCTCCTCCCCGCCGGGCCGGGCCGGGCCGAGCCGCAGCTCCGCGCCTGACAGGCACCTGCCGCGGCCGCGGCGCGTCCCGCTTAACCCGCTTATGTCGGCGGGCGCTGAGCCCGGGCCGGGGGCGAAGGAGGGCAGGGCGGCGGCCGCGGCGCGGGGGCGGCGCGGGCCGGGGGTCGGCGGCGCCGCTAGGCCGCGCCGGGCGGGGCGGCCTCACTCACCGCTCTCGATCTCGTTGCCCTTCTTGGCGGTGGCGGCGTTGCCCATGGCCGGGCCGGGGCGGCGGCGGGGCGCAGCGGCCGGGCAGGCGGGGCAGGGCCGGGCCGGGCAGGGCCGGGGTGGCGGCGGTGGCTCCGCTCGCCCCGCGCTGGCGCTCGGTGTCTCCGGCCGCCTCGGCGGAGGAGGAGGAGGAGGCGGAGGCGGCGGCGAGCGCTCTGCGCGGCCCCCTCCCCCCGCGCGACACTCGGCGGAAATGACGGCCGCGGAGGCGCCTCCTCCGGGCTGCGCCGCCCGCTCCGCCGCGCGGCCCGCGCTGCGCGGGGCAACCGCCGCCGCCCCGCGCCCGCCCGCGCTCCGGCGCGGCCGTTACGCAGGGGCGGGGCGAGGCCGCGGCGCGGGAGCGGGCTCCGCTCCTCGCCCAAGGTGACCCCGCGGCGCGGCGCGGCCCTGTCTGCGCCCGCGCGCGCAGCCCCCGCGCGCCTCGCGCTGCCGGGAGGCTTAGAAAGGAGACCGGCTGCCAGAAGGGATTTTTATTTTATTCTGCGTTCCCCCTCCTTCTGCTGCCGCTCGCGTTATAAATAGCCACAGCCACACGCTTCCAAGTGGCGCGGGGATTTTTTTTGGGTTGACGGTTCCTTAAATACCCGTTATTTACCACGCGAGGCGCTTGGGGTGCTCTGCTGTGGAGGGAAGCACAGCTCTCGAGGAGGCTCGGGATGTGCGCGCTAAAGCTGCGAGGCCGGGGAGCACCCATGCCAGCCCGGGGGCTCCTGCGCCACACGCACCTGCAGTCGCCGGGCAGGGCTCCTAGCCCAGGGTGGGCCCTGGTGGCCACCATCTTCCATGGGGACACTCAGGCATCCGTCTTGGCCCACTGGGCTCCCTGCCTGCACTGCACGGGGTTTCACAGCCTCCCACTGACCGGTTGGCTGTTAGTTGGGGCAGGGCCTGTGCACATGGGCGGCTGGCGCAATGCACTGCCCCGGGCGCTGGGCTGGTTCATGCATCCGGAGCACGGTGGGCGCTGCAGGGTGCCGGCCCTGGAGCCGGCAATGCTCACCCGAGCTGCCTTCAGGCTTTGTAGGTGCAGTCCTACCCGCGAGTGCTTGAGGAGCCCTGGGGTTTTCACCCTTCGGGTTGCGCTGACGCGAGCTGAGCACGCTGGCTTGTTGCAGAGCAGCACCCTTGCTCCCAGGAGGAACGGGGACCCTGAGGAAAGCGGCTGTGCGCTGCTTTGGGGATCGGAACGGGGCTTGTGCCCAGGGAGGAAATAAATGGCAAGTGAGCGGGGCTGCGAAGCTGCTGCCACTGAAGGGGGCTGAGCACTTTGGCAGAGCTGGCATCTCTGCGTCTTCCCACACCTTGTATGCTTGCTACGGCTTCAGCGAGTTACTGTTAATCTGCTTTGTCAGCAAAAAGCACTTAGATTGCAATAGCCAGGTCTGCCTCAGGAGGACATTGGTGACAGAGGACAGTACTTTTGCCGTCAGCCATTACTTGGTCAGTCATTGACACTGACAAAAAATAGAAACCCAAGGCAGAGTGGTATTTTAGATGAGAGTGCCAAGATGGTACCAAAGATAGGTAAAGACGTTACACCCCAGTTTCAAACATTTCCCCACCCCAGCCATCATCATTTTCCTTTTGGCCAGATTGAATCTGAGTCAGCTGATTTTCATCCAGGTGCTGACAGGCACTTTGCTATCCTTGAGAAGGCGGCAGCAGCAGCGTCGCTAACAAGCGAGATGCTGCAGCAGCTTCAGCCTGCTCTTGGCGTTAGAGCTCATGCTTCCCTGGCAGAAAGGGCTGCACAGGCTCCGTACGTGAGGACTCAGCCAGCTCCTATAGCTGTTACCATGCTGTGGGTTTGTCACACAAGGGCTGCCTCGCCACTGCATGTACTCCAGCAAAGCCCTGTATAAACACCCATAGCATACACACGTGTGTATGCACAGCAGTGCATGAGACTAGTTCCCAAATAAGTACACGTTCTGTATACACGTAGGGTGCCGATGCATTTACATAAGCACTTACACCCAAACACTCTCATATTCATAGCTATAACACATATGGAAAGTAAGCTAATTTACGGAGATGCAAAACAGACATACAACTTCCATGATCCTAGTACTACATGTTTAAGTGAACATTACTGAAGCAAGGACCCAGAGCTGGATCTCCCAATCTTCATGCTACATACATAACTTAAGGCATATTTACATGTTAATATTTGTGAATCAGTTGCGGAACATTTGTGTTACATTATATTTCATTAGCATTCAGAGCACTGGCTTTTATTCTAGCCCTCCTGCTTATCAGTCTGCCTGAACTTTCTCATATAAATTCCTTCTGTGCTGAAGTGCCTCACATTGCTGCTCATGCAAAAGCACTTTGTGTCTTTGAAGTTTCTTTCAGCATAATTGGTTAAACAATCAAATCATGCAAATATGAAAAATGTTCTATTTGGTTATGTTAGAATAACTCAGTAATGTTGCAAACTAAACTTAAAATTTCATTTGTTTTGCTCTTCTCTGTAAGATTTTGTTTGAAAATCTATATGCTAAGAAAGGCAGCTTAGCAGTTTTAGAGCTATTCAGACTCTTAGTGATGTCATTTTGGTGATGCATAATGGGTTTAAATTCTTTTTTGTCTACATATTTGTTGGGTAGTATCATTTAGGGATGTCCAAGCAGGACCAATCTTCTGTGATGAAGCTTGGAGCCTCTGGGAGCTCTCTGATGAACCAGTGTGTTCCATTCTGCCTAGACTCAGAAATGAGAGGGTCAGTGCAGGACAGGGAAGATAGATACATTGCTCTTAGATCAAAGGCTCTCACGTCTGCTTTTAGAGGAAATCACTTTGTTAATGTAGTAATTACTTCTGGAGCCACGTATCCTTTCATTCACTAATCATGACAATTGCTAGACGAGATGGCAGTATTTCTCTAGCAACTACAACAGTTGTTTTCAATATAGACTAGAAACAAGTCACTAAATTTAAATTGTTACGCATCTTTCTTTTGGCATGCCTGCCCTAAAAGGGATTGTTATATATAGATTCACAATGTTGCCCATATGGTGCTAGCATTCACACTGGTATTCCTTATCCTGAGGATGTGGGCTGTGCTCAGGGCATGGATATGCACCTGCCTTAGCTGCTGTTCTCTTTCTGTGGCCAGTGCCAGAGCACTGCAGCGGAGCCCAGAAATTGCAGGGTGAGTGGCGAGAATGTGTCTTTGGTGGCATTCCCCCGGGCCCACAGCCCCGCACCTTTTAATGCCTCTTCCAACCCCCTTCTCTACTCCGAACCAGGATGCTCTGTTTTGATTTGTAACCCTTTCATTTTCCTCTCAAGCTTTTCTGGGCCACCTGTGCGTTTCCTGCAGCAGCCAACCTCTGCTCTGCTGGCCTGGCATCGTTTCCTAACATGGTGCCAACCACGCAAGAAGCACATGTGTCTTTTGGAGAGTGGAGAGGGAATTTTCCAAATCCTCAGTTTTTCATCCAGAAATAGAAATAGTCATCACTGCAGCATAATTTAAGATCTGCCAAGAATATTCTGAGTATGCTTTTTTTTTTTTTTTTTTTTTTTTTTTTTCCGCTGATGTTGTAGACGTAGCGCAAAACTACCCGGCTCTTTAAGCTATACATCTGCCTGCTATCTTAACAAATAGCAATTCGTCAAATTCTCTATGGATAGTGGGTATCCCCCTCCTGGGAGGTGGTGGGTTCTGTCTTGTGATCAATATCCTACTGAGCAGACACATTTTTTGCAGAGATAAATGACATGCTTTTTAATGAAGAAGTGCAGCAGTTTTTGTCCTTTGTCTCATACAACCATCTCACCACAGGAGAAGAGCTGTTGTCCCCGGCTATCAGTCAAATGGCACTTTCTTCAGTTGCTTATTATCATTCTCCGAGTTTTTCCATGCTCACAGAAGATAATGCCTGCAAAGTTGTGATTCAGAAGGAAGAGCTAATAGCTGTTAAGGAAAATTCTTACTGGCCTGCTTCTGTAACTGACTTTGTAGTCCATTTGCTGGTATCATGCTGCCATCACACTCATTTTGAAGTTTTCCTCATGCAGACTAGGATAAATCTTTTACTTTTCTACTCAGGGGTTCCAAAATTTTTGAGTTTGTGATTGCATTGTGATAGGAAAAACAAGGTGTTTTATATTCTGTTGATTTGCTTATTTTCACAATACCTGATGGCATACAAAAATCGAAAGTAGAGACAAATACAACTTTTAATTGCACATTTTGTTCACATATTTTTCGCATATTGTTCTCATATTTTTAGCAGTTCAGCAGCAGCAGTTCAGAACTGTTGTGTACGAGCTACAAAAAAAATGAAACTTAGAGCAAAATTGATGGTACAGTTGCCTGACAGATCTTGCAAACACACACGTTATTTTAAGCCTGCTAACAGACACATAAATTTGTATGTAAATACTGCTGTATAGTCAATGATATTCATAAGTACACCTGTTTACAAAAATAAATATTAGAACACCTTCAGGATAGCTAACATTGTTTACATGCTTACTGTAATTTGGATGCAATTACTATTACACTAATGCTTGCACTTACTATATATTGAAACTTTGGATTACTTGCATTTTACAGAATAGAAATTAAAAACAAAAACTAGTGACTTTTCTGGTTTCTCTTTTTAGGACTAATGAAAATGAATTAACATGAAAAACATTATATAGCATGGTTTTTATCATATGCTTCCGTAACCTTTTCTCTTTTTTTAAAAAGGCTCCAACCCTCCTGTAATGTCCAGGTCAGTAAAGGACAGTCTGGTGCATTGCCAGCCTCACCTGGGCAGCACAGGATGGTCCCTGCTACACAGTGACTTACCCAGCTGCAAGCCGAATGGACTCGGATGGGAATAAACCCCGGCATATTCTTTTCCTTTTGTACATATTTTATTTCTTTACTGGATGGCCTTCGGTACTCCGTGTGTTATTCCAAATTCTACCACTCCCTCTTCACTGTTGCTTTTTAAGATACATCTTTCAGTGCATAAAGTCCAGAGCCAAGTAGAAATTTGAACGCAGTCACTGTAGATAGTGCCATTAGTAGAATGAAACCCAGAACATCTCCAATTTACGTTTTATCCCAAAGCCTTTGAAAACTAGAAAAGTCCCAATAGTGTCCTTGGTGTTATTCCGGCATAATTCTGGAGCCAAGGTTCTCTCTTTACTTCAGGATACAATTTCAAGCGCATCTGCTTCACAGTGCGTGTTATGTGCAGAGAGACCAGGAGCTGAGGCCTGTTACAACCCGTCTCCTTGTATCACCTAGACCTTTCCCACGAGGTAAATAATGAAACTTAAACAATTTGACACAGAATTTCTTATGCTTATAGACAAATTATTAAATACATTATTAATAATGGTTGCTTAGTGTCAGACAGATTCACAGATCTGACTGAATGATCAATGATAATCTTGCTGGGAGGTGAAAAAATCACTTTTTCATGAAGTATAATGTACCAAATTTTGATTTTTTTCAGTGTTATATGCTTCCTTCTAAATAAAAAAATTTCAAGCAAAACATTAGAGTACTTGTTCCTTTCTTTTTTTCCTTTTGGAATTTTAAAATAGATTTTTTTTCTCACAAATGTTTTTCACATCCACGTTACGTTTGGCTTTATTGTTACCAGCTTTCTAGATAGTTGCTTTTTGTTATGGTTTTTCAGTGAGATGTTTGGAATTAGAAAGCTCTACTTCTTTTGTACAGACTCTGCAGATGTCTTCTCATATCTGCTTTATTGCTTCAAACAACAATTAGGAACGATGACAATGAGTAGTGACATGTCTACATCTAAACTTCAGTGTCATTTGCTCAAATGCATGTCCTGTAAATTGTATCCCCTGTCACATACCACTGAATTCGTTGAAGAGGTTAAGCTAATAAGCTTCTGAATGCACAATCATCTCTTCAGCTGTAGCATCTTTAGTAGTGCCATTGAAAAACAGAAAAACATTCCAGGATGTTTCTCCTGTTTTATTATTTATGTCTAGTAGCTAGTTGCTAACACAGAATCACTTTTCTAAGTCATTTTTACCAATTTATCTTTCTATAACATGTTTTTTTTTCACGAGGTTATAGCCCAGCTCCTAGGAATAACAGGAGTCATGCACTGTGCCTAGCTGAAGGCGACGTGTGTCCCGTTTGATCTCATCGCTGCAGCACTCTTGGTTTCCTCTGCACACAGGATCTTCTCCTGCAAGTGGCCTTTGTTCTCACGAGGACCTTGCCCTGAAGCAGAGGGTCTGTCCGTAGGCAGCTTCTTCCTGGCGTTCAGACTCCTGGTGCTTCAAGTGTCTCTCAAACTACTAGAAGCCTTTGCTTAAACCTCAGCTTCTCCTGTCTGCAGTATTCGAGGTGTTACTGCTTGTTTGTGATTTCAAGCTCTGCAAGCTTTTCTGCCTATAATATCTTTGCTGTGTGATATTTCAGGTCTTGGTCATATCTAAGGTACCACAGCCCCCTCGGATCCAACACTTCATTAAGTAGATGTTCCCTGGCAAATTCTGCACTGCTCCATCTTGGGTGAATTTCTAGGTCTCCAATTCTATATTATTTCTGTGTATTCTTTGTTCTAATGAAAAGTGGGGACCAAGTTAGCCTTTCAAAATGGCATTTTTTTTTTTAATGTAAGAATATTAATTAGCTCATGCCCTAGGACAGAGAAATTCCATGTCTTATGGAGGTAGAGATATACTGATCTATAATTGACTCCAAGTTTATAAGCTGCAAACTATTTTTGAGCCATCATGTTCAATGTATATAACTTTATATACTTTGTTTTTATCTAGAGTGTAATCCTCCTCTTTTATCTTTTGGTCACAGTTTCATGGCTGTCCTCTGCTTGGTTTGCTCAAATCTATTAAATATTCCAAATGCATCAGAACTTGCTATTTTCAGAAAGAAAGCCTCCTCTGGTTAGCTGCTTCTAATAACACCTACTGCTTCCAGATGCACACTCAAGTGTTCTTTCCTTCTTTCCTGTAGCTTCTGGTCCTTCCTGTGCTTCAGCCTTGAAATGCTCCAGTTTCTTCATAGCTTGTTTCTTTCATTTCCTTTTATTGCTAGTACCATGAATCAGGAATTATTCTAGGCTCAGAGAATTAAAATAGATGCTCTTTAATCATATGTGTCCACAGTGCCTTTTCCTCACTCTTAGCAGACAGAAAACTAGACCTCTCATAGGTACACTTACACCAGCAACCTTCCACTGTAAGAAATTACGAGCAAAGAAAATTATAGTATTGTATCTATAGATGTGCATCTATTGAATAAAATATATTTCATGAAAGCAACAATCAGCAAGGGGCCACCTCACATCTGAAAACAAAAAAGCAGCTAATAACCAGACATGAAAAATTTGTTTAATTTTTTGCAATCTATTTTTGGTTTGTTCTGATTGAAGAAGCTAGAAGAAGAAATGTCTAAGGGGCTAGACAACAACAACAACATATTAAACCTCAGTAACATAAAAAAGTAACTGCTTCAAGTGGTTGTAATGCAAATCTCAGTGTAAAAGCTTTTTGCTCTTAGCTCCAACAACTGAGATGCCATTGGCAGAATGTGCTTTGATATCTTAATGGCAGTATTATTATATGTTCTGCATATTTGATATATGCATGATTGATCCACCTAGAGAGAGAAATTTAATATTTTCAAGCATTTTTTTTTGTCTCACAAAACAGAGATGTTTGATTTCTATCTGCCTTTAGACCAAGGCAGATTCTCTTTAAACTCAGTTTCACATCTGAAATATTCAATTGACTTTCCAATGTTTTAAATAAATATCTTACTTCTCATTAAATGATTATTTTAATTTATGCTTAAAGATGGTAGCTATGTGAAATACTGTTTTTTTTTCCAAGAGAATATGATAATTTTTAATTGGCATTGGGTACTACCATTTTACCCATCAAATTAACATGAAAGAACTCCATTGAGTCCATTTGTGCAAACAGCAGATCTAGTCCCAAGTAATATCTGAACCAGTAAGTGTCTACATATAAGAATTACCACCAATCATATCTCTTCTGCTTCCAATACTATAGTCTCTTTCAAGAATTTGTTGGTAAAGACAACCAATCAAGCTCTATAGTAGAGAAGAATAATCATGCAGCTGCCTGACCCTGCTAGGCCCAAGGCGGCGGGGGCTGTGGGGAGCAGCAGAAGCCTCACGGGGCAGTGTCCTTGGCCATGGGCACGTGGGCAGTGCCGGAACCGCGAGGAAGGGATAAAACAGGCACGACAGGAGCAGGGCTGAGAACGGGAGTGGGAGAGAACAGAGACATCGGGAGGACTGAAGCCTGTCCGTGTGGAGAAAGCATCAGAGAAAGGAGAGCAGATAAAATTATTTTGGGAAGAATGGGTCCGTTTCCTTCTCACCTGTCCTGCCCTCCTGGAGTCTCATCTCTGCATCTCAGAGGGGACCTCGCTCTGCAGGAAAACGCACGGTATGATCCTTTAGGAGAGAAAACAGTTTGGGAGACCACCTGCTTGTCCTGGAGAGAAAAAGGGGTGCTACGACTGGGAGAACCTGTGATATTGCTGCCCTCTCACAACTGTGTGAGCAGGCCGGGTTCATGAGCCTGCGTCTCTGCTCCGTATGCAAGATCTCTGCACTCGACAGTCATCAGTGGAGTCATTCAGAGATCTTCCGTCTTTTAGTATATGCTTGGGCAGCTGCATCACAGTGGGGTCCTAATTTTGAATAGGGTCTTTGTTTTCTGCCATAATTGATATAACCTACTCAATCATGGAGTCACTAGTGCTTCTTAGACATAACAAATCTCACGAGATTATAAGGAAATTTAAATTACATTATCTACTGGATTCACCAAAAATGTACTCCATAGTTTGAGCCAAAACTCCAAATCATGCTTACATAAAGTGTAACTATAGCTGTCATTTATTTCTTTGTTACCAAATGTAGTAGCAAGGAGTTTCAATGACTTTCCTACACCACGGCATACATTTCTCCACTCTGAAATTTTTTTTTTTTGGTTTTACGTGAGATTTTGGAGGCTACAGCATAGACACAGTGAGGGCCCTTCAAATCTCTCTGGTTTATTTGGTTGCTTGGGACAACTCCTGTAAACAGCAGTGGGACAAGGTGTCTCTTCCAAGGCTGGGAACCTGCAGGGAAAAGTTATGTCACTAACACTGAGTGAGGAGACATATGTTTTTGCAGACACTATTTTGACATTTCTTCTGGAGTGCTTTATGCTTTCATATTCTAGAATTGTTTTAATATGTGACATACAGCAAGAATAAACTTGTTTTCTGGCAGCAGCTTTTCTTGTTTTCTACACTGCTTTCCTATTACTGACGTATTTTTATTTACTCTTTAAATGTTTATGCATAATGATAGAAGATTATGAAAATGAAAACTGCTTTTCCATTTGGCAATGTGCTTTTATTGTGCTTTTTGACAACACCTTTAAAAAGGTGAAAAGGCTATTGGAAATCTAAGTAAAAATGCTTCCAGAAGAATCCAAAAATGAATAAAGATGTTACTCTTTGCAATATTACTTGTCAGTCAGATATGATGAAAAGAGATGCTAAGTATTAGTTAACAGATAAATATTTTAAAGCTTATCCTTAGTGATGCAAAACTGCATCTTTCGTAACTGCAGATGGAACTTTTGAGAGGTACAATCTTGTCAAATCTTCAGGGACTTGCTAATTCCAGGGCACTTTTTTTTATAAAAAGTGAAGTTTCCCAGATGTACTTAGTCAAAATGTCTCTTCTTATATAAATTCTGGTTTAATAACCAGAATAAACTTTTAGCCATCTTTGGGAGTAGGATGGGGCTTGGAGAGTAACAAACTGAAAATCTCCCCCTATCTGCTCTGGAACAGATACTGAGAACTTTTCTCTTATTTTACAAAAGGAAACATTAAGTGCAGAGGAAAACCCCCAACTGTACTGGGACATTCCCATTTTCTTCTCAGGGATTCCTGACCAGACTGCTTAAATTCTCTTTTATTTCCTGCGTCCAACATCTGCAAGGAATGAGAGGCTCACACACCTCTGCCCGAGTCAATGCTTGTGTGGAGTGAGTGAACCGAACCTTTTTTTTTTTTCCTTTTTCAGTTTGCTTGTTTTTTTGCCTTTTCTGGGTGACCCCATGACCAGCAGATATAAATTCACATTTTCTTTCAGTCTGTGCCTGACTTGATCCTATAACCTTCACATGACGGAAAATACTCTTTTTTTTACTGGTTTGATGGCTGTTTATCAAAAAGAAGTGTGTCTCTGAACTGCTGAAATTCTGGGATTCCCTTTTTGGTCTTAATCAGGGGCAGAGAACAGATGGGAACTTGACAGGATTATTTCAGAAAAGAATCTCTGAAGCCTTGATTACTGAACAGATAAAGACACTCTGAAATGATATTTTGTGTGGTTAAAAATAGAACTATTCTCTTGTGTTTAAGCCTTTCAAAGATATGCCTGAACCAAAGGGCCCCACTAAGCTCCAGTGTAATTGAGGGCAATCTATTGATACTCCCAGTATGATGGTTTCTGCTTACATCGATGCTAAATTTCATCCAAAGAGTGTTTGGAGTGATGAGGATTATAAAAAAAACTATTGTATATTAAATGCTATGTTACGCCAGCATCATACTGTGGCAGATTGTAAAATCACGTTGTTTTGTATAATAAAAGATGTTTACAGCAGCAATGAACTCAAACCAAGCACAAAGCACATGTTGGGTGATATGTAAAAAATAACAAGCCATCTTGCTGAGCATTTGATTTGCAGGGGCTAATCCTAGACAGCGCTCTTAAGATTAGAGAGAGAGGAGGTAAGAAGCTGTGACGGGCTGGCAGTAGCTGCCTGAAACACCACAGCCTATGAGCAGGTGTGGGCACCCCTGGGAAAACGTCGCGTGGGTTTTGCTAACGCGCCGAGCAGATGGCTTATTATAAAAGAGAGGGGTTTGCTCTTTGAAGCGAAAAACATATATGGGCTGATTCTACAAGAGAGAATCCTGGAGGAATATAAAGCGTAGGGAGAGAACTTGAGTTGAACCTTGTTATTTCACTGGCAACGCTCTTATTTTTAGAGTCAGACTCTAAGAAATGGGTGATTTCTGACTGCACAGACTATATTTAGACATATTTTTATAGAAAGCTGAAAAATGCACCTAAATGCACCTGTTAGAAAAGCATAATTAACAACCTAGTAAATATATTGCAAATTGAATGTGCAAACAGAAGAAAACATACTTGGAATAGCTAGGTTTCATACTAGACATGCTGGTTTTGCTCATGATTGTTATTTTCAATCTTACTGTAGCTTTTTGGCTCCCTCATAACTAAGAGTTGTACAACACATTTCAACAGCAGAGGCAAAATGCAACTAGAAGCTTTCTGGGCTATGAGAAATTATGTACCCTACTGCACCTTTGTAAACTTATAGTTGAATGGCTTTGGATTAGGGGAGAGGAGATTGAGATTTTCATTTCCAAGCCTATGTTGTGACTTTGAACAAAGACCAGGAAATCTCTTTGTCCACTTTATTTAGTCCCCTTTGTAATTTGGAAAAAAATATATTTACTGATTTTGACTTGGATTATAAATACATATATATGCTCATAATTATGCAGAGAGTGTATTAATAACAACAGGAAACGTGAAGTAGTAACTGTGCTCAAATAAATAATCAGCCTTTCTCTGAAGGTTAGGATTGATCTGATTACCAACACTACTATAACAACTGAAGGTCACAAAATATATACAGTACATGGATGGAATAATTATAAGGAAAAAAGAAAAAACAGAAATATCATAGAATGAAATGGATTTATGTGAAAGAACACATTTTCATTGATGACCTCTACCTTTTTGTTTTGCCTATGTTTCTTTATTTGTGAATTTGTAAGATGATCTTCGTGCGAGAAAAGCTATTTCTTATTGCTGGTTTTATTTACTAGCAATTATTTTGAGACACATCTGTTGTTTCAGAGGCGCCAATGTTCAATATTTAAACTAGTTCAATATTCAAACTAAAACTCCTCTATTTAATTCTCCTAATCAGGCATCTGGGTATTTAATACCCTGTTCTCGCTTCTTGCTACATTTTGTTAGCGCTTACATTTCAACCTCGAGGTACCTGGGACGATCTACTCGACCAGCGATTCAGAACACAGATTACATCAGAAAAGTAACCGTGATCTGCTTCCAGCAAACCACAGCTAAAAGCACATTCTGGAAGAGATTAGTGCTGCCCCCTCCCAGGAACGGAGATAAGTGGAAGTGTTTGTGTTGTCACACTCTGGTCCTCAAAGGGAGGTCAGGCCACAGATCGAGCTCTCTAAGGCCAGTATCGTTTGCACTGAGCTCCCTGGGAAGGGGGAAGGCTTTGATAGCTCTGCCTCTGGTTTAGTGTAGAACTTCTTTCACTAAAACTGAGGTCTGTTCCTACAAACACTTAACCTGCACAAACAAGCATGCGAATTGCAATTAGATCCTACCTGTGGGCAGAAATTATAGCTGTGCTTCTTTTTTCTTTGACAAGCTTAATAAAGCTTTGAGCACTAAAAAAATAATAATTCCTGCATATCAATAAACTTAAAATATAAGCTATAATCAAAAAAAATTAAAACACTGTGTCCATAATAATCAGGAAATTCTTCAGTTTTACAAATTCCACATCTGGTACTTCACAGAAGAAGATAATTTTACCACTCCTTAGATTTCCTGAAAAATATTTAATCTGATTTTCTTTCCTTATCAGTCCATATAGCATTTGTAAAAGAAGCCCGTGATATTTCCCCATTAAAATGACAACTTACCTCTGAGGAAGCTCCTCATAGTAGAAGAAACAACACTGATCAACTCACACTTAAAATAGTAGCCGACCTTCACATCATTTAAGAGACTTCAAGTTACTGTCAACATTAATTTCATTTTTTTTTCCTTTAGAAGAACAGGACAATTTTAAACCAAGACTACTGAATGCATTTATTCTAACTACCTCCAAAAAGCTGTAGAGATTCTCAGGAGATGTGTATGTTAGTCAGGAGTTTGTTCAAAAAAAGGTGAGACTGGAATTGATTTCAAAACTATAAAGTCCCAAGGAATGTATCACACAGGGAAGTTAAGTAATATGACAGGGCCTGGTTAATTGATAAAACTGAAGAAAACCTCCAAACATCAGCAACAAGAATAACTCCATAAAAGATGATGGCTACTTCCCTAGTGAATATAAGTCAGTGTAAACCCAAAGCAAGCCAGATAGCTGCGCTTCTGATCTCAATTTTACCCTCACATGAGCACACGGGATACTGCGCAGCCTCCATTAGACCTGATGCATTAGATCTGGTAAGTCCAATTTAATTTGACCTTCTCTTTTACTTTTTTTTTTATACCCCAGAGTTGTTTGTTCCTTTAAAAATAGACATTGAAGAGAACTTGCTTTGGAAATTCCTCCTCACCGCCAGCATTTTGAAGAGATCGGTTACCTGCCCCGGCCGCGAGCCTCGCGCCGGGCGCCGCAGCACCTCGGGAGAGGCCCGTGACACTGCGGGAGCGACCGCGCGCGCGGCGCGGGGAGATGAGCGATTAGACGACCCAGCAGGAAGGGAAAAAAAAAAAAAAAAAAAAAAAAACCGAAATCGCCCAGTGTGAAGCTGCTCCGCGCCAGCGCAGCCCCGCACTAACCGCTTCTTCGGTCACCGCTGACTAAACCCGCCGGAGAGACGGTCCTTCCGGGAACCGCTGGAACGGAACCGGCCGTAGGCGCTCGCACGGCGCCGCCGATGCTGCTGCTGCTGCTGCTGCGCGGGCCGGGGCCGCTGCCGCTGCCGCTGCCGGTGCCGGGGCCGCGGCGGCGGCGCGCGCCGTTGCTAGGGCCCCTGCGTCCCGGGGCAGCGCGGGCCGTGCCCACTGCGAGCGGGAGGGGGGGGGACGGAGCGCGGGAGGCGCCGACACGGGCGCCTGGCGCCGCCGGCCCCGCGCCGGGGGCAGCGCCCGCCCTCGCGCGGGACTCTCCACGCACGCACCAGCGTGGGGCGGGCGGGGGGAGCCGGGGCTTCCCCGCGCCCGCGCGTGCGCCGCGCTGCCCCCCTCTCGGGGGATGGTTCCTTCCATCCTCTCGCCGCACCCTCCTCCCCGCCCAGCCCGGCGGGGCAGATGCTGCCGCCCGCGAGGGCTCCGCTGCGCTGCCCGTGACGGCGCCGCCTCGCCCGGCGCCCCCCGAACCCGCCCAGCGCCCCCGCGGGCACCGGAGCGCTTGGGGGCCTCGCAGCCCGCAAGGTAACGGCGGCAGAGCCGCGGGGCGCCTGTCCTTGCCTCCGGGCGCGACGCCAGTTGTTAAACCGCTGCGCGTCAGCCGTTGAACTGCCATCCCCTGGCCGTTAAACCGCCGTGTCTGGCGGCCGGTGTCCCCGGGGGCGGCCGGTGTCCCGCGGCGGCTGGTGGCCGCGGCCCCGCTGCGGTGCCGCGGGCGAGGCGGCGGAGCGGCTCCCGCCGTGATTCAGCATCGCCGCCCGCCGAGGCGGGGCAGGCCGGGCCCGCGGGGGGCGGCAGCGCCGTGGCCGGGACGCGCGGCCGGGCCGGGGCCCCCGGCGTAGCGGGGCGGCCGGTGGGGCCGCTGCTGGCGCTGCCGGGGGATGCTGCGCTCGCGTCCCCCCGCGTCGCGCGTGCCCGGAGCCGCGGCCGCCCCGGCGGGGCTCGCTGCGGGCGGCGCAGCCGGGGCTGCGCGGGCTGCACCGTGAGGGCGTTTCGAGTGCGCGTGTTTGAAGAATCAGGAGCGGGCACGAGCTTGGGTAGAAACGCCACGGGCTTATGTAAAGCCGGGGGGCCTCGTGCAGCATTTCCAGTGTTTGTCCGCGCTGCTCCCCAAGTTTGCGCTCCAAGCCCGGAGGCTGTGCCCATCGCGTCCAGTGGAGGGGCAGCGGCTGGGGTGAAATTGGGATCCGAGCGGGGAGCTAAGATCTAGAACAGCTTGAATCCCGGGGGATCTAAAACAAATGTCTTTGCTTTCTGCTCATAGCTCAAGGGCTGTAGATCCATATATATATATTTATTTCTGTTGAAACTGAGCTTTTTTTTTTTTTCTTTTTTTTTTTTCTTTTAAAGTAAAAGGCAAAAGCGTTTCATCTTAAAATCTGGATGTACTGCTGATTATACTTCTGTAAGGATTCAATTTTGATTTAGGCTTTTCTTATGATTTTGAAAGGTAGGTGCATTTTGAGTATCAAAGTTAGATTCTACTGCTTATCCACACCTCCTCTCTCTTCCCTTCTTCCCCACTCCAAAAAACACCCCACCCTCACAAATGGGCTGTTTTTGTATTCTTTGTCCAAGTCCTCATTGGTTTTATAAACCTGAACCTGAGCACCAGTCTAAAGTGCTCTTACTGGTTATTTTCCCAGTGTAAGGATGGGAAGGATTTTCCATGTGGAATCTTTTGTCCCCAAATTCTGCAGTGTTTCTTAAAAATACAGCATGTAGCTGTGCATCAATAGACACTTGTGTGTCTGGTTTAACTATTAGGATAAAGGTTTTTGTATAAACTTGATATATATCAGTATCACCTTGAATAAAAAATGACAGAAGCAGTTAAATCCCCACGGCAGGGGATTTCCAGTATGGTGAATAAAGGTAACTTATGGAAGTATGGGTTTCCGGGCCAGATAACCGAAAGACAAATATTATAGTATTTCAGAAAATGCCGTGGGCCTTTTCATGTGGAATATGATTTTTCTGTTTGTTTGTAATAACTAGCGTTATCTGCGTAATGAAAGCAAATATAGAACAGTAGTTCACTTTTTAAGAAAATAAACTTACAGTTTGTATACATCACAACCAAAAGACCTACGCACCAGTTTGGGAGTGTTAGAGACCAGGAAATCAGGCCTGTCGGTGGTTGTGTGTCACTTGTAGTTACCCGTGAACAGTTCTAGTAATATGAAGCTCAGATTTGCAGTCAATTAATGGTTTATCCTTCTGTCTTCCACAGCAGAGTGCATTATACTGGCAGCATAGATTAAGTTGTGGAAGACTCTGAAGTATTGAGAGATGAACTGCTCAGCAAAGAGTTAGAAAAAATCCTAACAATACAACAGATTGCAAGGTAGTTTATTATCTAAGATCTTTGTAACAGTGCTTGCAGTGAAGGATATAGAAACATATTTTTAAGATGAAATGTGTCTGACTAATGCTGACTGTGCTTCATCTAAATTGTCAGCGTCATCAAAGACTGAAACATGATTTCTTGATTTCAATCTCAATCTCTGAATATTTAATATGTTATAAAAATGTCTGTAAGATGCATATGGCAACTGAGTCATTTCTGCAACTTCCACACTTCCTATTTTATATTTAATTATCTAATTATTTCAATTAGCTTTTTGATATATTCTTAAAAATGAGGAATACATAGTATTAATTTCAGGATAGAAATCTTTAGAAAGTCTTTACAGTATAACACATAAAATACAAAATGCAGGAAAATAGAACCATAGTATTAATATCCGAAGTAGAGATACCAAGCTACCTATAAAACTATTGTTTTGCCTTCAAAAATATGTGTGATAGTGTTGCAATATAATTTTATGTTATTCCCTCATGTTTTCTGTTTGTGCCACAATTTATCAATTTAAAGAAGGGCCATTGAAATCAACAAGGTCATATTTCTCATGTCGTTGAGTTTCTGAAAACCTGTGTTGCGACTTGTATTATAACTGCCCTTCAGTGTTTTGAACCTAAACAAGAGAGTCATGAAAGTATATAAAATGTTTTTTTTTTTTTTTAATCAATCCATGAAGAAAAAAAAAATCAGCACTTGTCAGTATTTTACTTTGTTGGTGTGGTATTTTCATCATCCAACTTTTCATCATCTGGCCAATGATTCTGTAACAGGCTCACGGGGAAGGAAGCCTGAAAGATGTCTAGAGTCCGCAGGAACATGGTGGGAGTTGAGTTTGTGAGGAAAAATGCATCCAAGCTGTCAAAATTAAGGAAACTCATTCCATGTACTGCAACTAATATATTGCAAAATATTAGCTGCATTTTGGTCTTTCACTGCCAGTGTTGGAGTACTGAGCTTCACGTACCTGGGAAGCTAGTTGGGACCACTGAACTTCCAGCGGTAGGATTCGAAGGAGCATAAGGAAGCTCTTCACGCTGTTAATGGTCACCTAAAGGCCTGCCAGGACAGTACTTCCCAAGTATTCCTCTGCAGATGTTAGGAGTCTACTTAGAAATTTATTGGAGCCCATAAGCCTTTTCTACATTAATATTTAAGAAGTTAATGCATTTTAAATATAGACCAAACTACATTCCTCTTGCCTGCACTGATGGGTAAGCAAATCACATGTAATTGAGAATGAGGATGGGGGGAGAAAAATACTATACTGTATTGAAATGGTCATCTTTGAATCTCTTGGATATGCTTTTTGGGTCTGGAAGCATTTTGTAAGGTAGGAGGCTACATACTGTGTACTTCTACCGAGTACCCTTTTTGTGGTGGGTTTTTTGCAGGTGGTTTTTGAATTCTTACTTTTTCGCTTGTTCTACATATTCTTCCTTGCAATACAGAGCAAATCACAGAAACTCTGCTCAGCTCGATGCTTGAGCTATTTCCATTGCCTTCTGTCTTAAATGTTTATACACCTATACAGAGATGTAGGTAGTATTGTAAAGCTATTTTGTACTCATTTTGACAAGTTTTAGCACTTCAAAAACATTTTTTTCTCTTGCTTTGAGTTCACTGTAGAAGGTCTTCTGGCTTTGTGTTTTAAAGGAGTAACTAAAGCAGACAGAACGGTTCTTGCCTTCTGTATCAATTTTAAATGAAATACAGGATACCCAAAACAGACTGTGTATAGTGAAAATGCTAAAAATACAGGTATTCCTTTAAAAATAACATTGTTTCAGATGTGACATGAATATATTCCCTTTTTTTTTTCACGTTTATTTCTGGGAACACAAACAGCACTGCTTTAAGGAGAGTACAAATTAACACCACCATCACCAAAAAAGAAACATGAAGGAGAACAGCATTCTGACCTGGGACTCATTTTTTCACCTTGCCTTCTATGGAGTAAATACCATGGCATTTACTGCTTCTGCTTGTATTGGCTTTTGGAAGAATTCCAGAATGAAGTCTACTATGCCCTACTGATCAAATGTGCTTTAGATGAAGTTATGTTACCATTAATTGATTAAAAAAAAAGCCTAGAAGGATAGAGTTACTTTAGATGGGAGTTCAGAAGTCACTTGTGTCCATCTAAAGGAGAATACTGATTGTCACTTTCTTCTTAAAAGAAGAGCTAAATCTACCTTTCATATACAGTAAATGCTGAAAAAAGAATTGAGAGGAGTGGGCTCTACAGTTAGATTCAGCAGTGTGTTGACAAGTTTATTTTCAACTGTGCTTAGTAGCAAAATGCTAAATATATTCTTCTTTGGTTACATGAAAGCGTGTTTCCTTCCAAATTTGTCCTTGGGTTGACATGTGTTTGTTCTATTTTTAGCTCTTGAAAGCCAGCACAGTAACATCCCTATAGGGTGCAGTGGAAACACTGGAGATTAGCATGAGAAAATGAAATCAGCTGCTTAATATTCAATTTGTGCAGGTGAAGAAACAAAAATCTCGGTACTGATTATGAGCACAAAAAAATGAGGTGAACGGATGGGGCAGAAGGTGATGAGACTCGATGAGGAAATTTTCTTATATACAATGGACTTGAAAAGTACACAGTAGAGCTATCTGGTGGCATTTTCCTTGCTTTTGAGGGTGGTTGTAATGTATTTAATACTTGCAGAACATGAATTTTCTGTGAGTTGTGAGTTTGTTACTTTTTTTTTCTTCATGTATTCTATGTGTATGTTTTGGGGGAGGCAATTTTGTTCCAAAACACATGATAGGAATCATTGATAGAAGAGGTCTGAAAATGTGTAAGAAGAGAAGGAAAGAAAACAAACAAACAAACAACAACAACAACAAAAAACTTTGCAGCATTTTATTTTATATTCTTTTTCGAGGGATATAATATTATTCTAACATTTTATCTTTATGCCAATCTATCCTGGATTCTATCATTCTATAGATGGCTATAGAATACTGGCAAGCTTTAACAACTAAGCATTAATTTGAGTATTTTTTTTCCCTGTACAGTGAAAAAGTGATGTGAGAGCATCACTAACTTTGGTTCATATCATACCATTTAGAACTGGAAGCACAGACCAAAAAGAATGTTTCTGATGTAGAAGGTATGTTCAGTAAGTAAACCAAAGTGTTATTGTGTGAAGAGATAGAAATCTGTATAGTTTTGTATTGTTGCAAGGATTTTGCTAGAGTCATTCTTCTTGATGTTGGTTATAGGACAGTTCCCTCAAGTAAGGAAATAGAAGAAAAATAAAAGGAACAATACAGAGCTAGATTTAAAATTCCGGGCACTGGCTGAGAAGTGGTCCCATTAGTAATCCTAAATCCTCCCTTTAAAGGTGTCAGTGGGAGGCATATTCGTATGTCCTATGATAGACTTCTTATCAGAAAAGAAATGACCAAACATTTTGCCTATATTGCCAAAAGCAATGCACAGGAGTGCAAAAATATTTGTCTTTCTTTGAACGTAGAAAGCAAGTCCTTGATATTTTCTACAAAAATAAAATAAAGTTTTGGGGAAATGACAATAAAGAAGAAACATTTTCATGAATATTGTGGGAATATCTGATACAGGTGTTCAGCACCCTAATTTTCCTGGTAAATAAAACCTTTCTGCCAGTCCTGGAACATACATTGTGGTATTCCAGCTCATCAAGGGTAATAGATGAGTTAGAAACTTGCATCTGAATCTGTGTCTGAATGTACAGCCATAGCTATAATAAAACTGGGACCAAGGTGACATGATGAGCCACAGGGAGAAGTCTTCTGTAAAAGCAGACTTCTAGAAAGCTTCCCAAGGAGGGGAACTGAGCCTCAGGGTTCTGAGGATGCTAATAGGCCTTAATGGCCCTGACCAGCTTCCCCTGGGACCATACCCACCTTCTGCCCATGGGCCTAGGAGCTCGTTTTCAGCTTAAGCCAGTGCCTATAGTTCCTGCCTGAGCTATGTTGTACAAGTGCTGGTCACCAGCTCTGTCACAGCTGTGCCGGTTCTTGGCTGTGGACCCTGCTGATTTTGATCTTGACCCACAGACTGAGTTCCCAGCTTGATCTTAGTCCTGCCATGTTGCTGTAGACCTGCCTGGTGGTCACTAGGCTCTCTGTGACCCTGTTTTTGTTGCTGGACTCAGTCCTGACATGTGGGTTGTCTTCAAGGTTTGATCTTTCACCTGATTCATCATCAGCTTGTCTGACAACTTGGTCTCTTGGTTGAACTAGGCTACCATCTGTGGATCAGCCATGCTGGCCTTGCTTGGGTGCCAGAGACCGTTCTTCTTATGGCAGTAGGCTCCTGGCTGTTCCTCGTTAACGGAGTAACTACACCCTGAAATGGGCAAGTGTGTGGTGGTGTGTTTACGACCTGTGTTCCGATGTCCTTCTGAGGGTGAAAAGGAAATGGCTTGAGAGAGAGGACAAGTAAGGAATTTTAGCCTACAAAATGACTCGAGGCTGGGTTCCCTAGAAACTTGTAGCAATAAGAGTTTACAAAGTTTGAGGTTGTTCCCAAGGACAAAAGATTACTCAAGAGACAGGGTTGGAAAACTGAACAGCAGTTATCACACTAAGGGGAGAATAGTCATCAAAAGTGACTGGAAAGGGAGATAGAGGTTGCGTCATAATAACAGCATTCAAATCCATGAAAATATGTTGGTAAGTGAAGACAAGACTTGGACAAAGCTTTAAATTACACTGTGAAAACTTGAGTAACTTTCACAGCTGCAATCAGCTTCACAATTAGTGGGCTGCAAAAAGGTTTGATATCTTTATGGAACACTGGAGAAGATGGTGTGTTTATTTGACTGTTACTAAAAATACTTTGAATTTGTACAGAACATCAAGTTTTGACCAGAATACGGAGCACTTTACATAAGGAGTTGTGCAGTGAAGTACATGAGTAGGCAAGTGAGGAAAAACTGGAAGATGTATTCACTTTTTTGGAAGTTTAACTTGGACTAGTTACCTCGAAAGTACGAAAGTACTACAAGCACTTTATTATTTAATTATTTAAAATATACCTAAAAGGATTTGTAGATACATTGTTGTTAGAGGTAATTGAGGAGAGAAGGAAAAAAAAAAAAAAAAAAACCAACCTCCCTGCCCCCCCCCCCCAAAAAAAAAAAAGGACTGATCCAGAAAGGTAAGGCTGGTTGTATCTGATACAAGATAAAGGCAATTCTAAAATATCTTCTTTCCTTTACAGCATTTACTCTGTCTGGAGTTAGCTACCAATTCAATGCCCCCATAGGAAACTGATGCTGTTAGTTGCTTTTGAGTTTCTTCTGGTCGTTTCCCACCATTTAAAGTCTTTGACTTCATCACTTTGTCAGTTTTGGAAGATCTACCTGTCTGGTCATGCTCCCTTGAAATACTTTAGATCTTGTTTATTTCAAGCAGAGCAAGATCAACACATATCTACAGTCTAGATACCTACAGCTGTCTACCCTGACAGTACAGGGCTGATGGTGAAGGCAGCTCAGATATAACCTGCCACACTGTAGGAATCTACCTTTATTCAGATTGCTCTACCATTGTGTCTTTATTTGAGGAATAAATGCACCTGCAGTGTCATCTGTCACTGAGGAAAACTGCAAAAACTTGTGGTAGAGCTGCTGAATTTCCAGCATCTTATTTCTTAGTACTTAGTGTGGAAACATGTGCACTGATAGTTTGATTTTTTTTTTTTTCCCCCACCAGTTCAGCATGCAACAAGAGAAGCATTCTCTGTGGTTTAGATAGTACAGCTACTAAGGGAGGAAATAAGAGGAAATGTATTTTCATGTATGTCACAGCTTTTTGCAAAAATTACTGTCTGCTCATTCTTCTTGTATGATTCTTGAAGGATGATTGATGCTACAACGTTTTATGTGAATGTGCCCCTCCAGAACTTACCAGAATCTGACTCTCAGCGATGCTTTGGGTGTGTAGAACAGAGATGAGAGTAATGGTGCAGCTGGTAGTGAGAATGGTCTGTTCTGACACTGATTCTTCTGCAGAGTTTGTGATGCGAAAATTGAATGCTCAGCATGAAGTTAGTTCAAAATTGGTGAATTCCTCTGTTGATAATTTTAGAAGTCTGTCATTACAGAGGTATGACATATGCAATGAGCCTGACTGCACAAGAGAAAGGAGTGCATTTTTTTCTGCATTCATTTATTCTTTCTCTGTTTTTCTTCAGTGTTTAACCACAGAAAGTGTTATTCCAGGAAATGAAGTAATATTTCTCTTTCTATCACTTAAGCTCACTTTACAACTGGGTTAAAAATTGCACTCTAAGACTGCATTCTTTTCCTCATTAAAGCCAAAAAGATGTGAGTTCAAAAAACTGATCTCATTGACCCAAAGCAAGAAGTGAATCGTAATCTTGTGTGGGTGTGTGTGTTTTGTTATATGTGTACATGTGTGTGTGTGTATAAAGTGTATTTTCCCTATTGATTATACTTACCTTAATTCTCTGCTGTAGTTTTTGTTATTGTGATCTTGACCTCTTAATTTTACATTTGAAGAAATCACTATTCTGGTTATAATACCTCATCTCTTTGGTATGACTCCTTTTCAATCACCAAGTCACTTTCTCTTCTTAGTTTTCACTTCATTTTTAGCTTATTGTTGTGACTAAATCTCACTGACTTTCTTCTTGCAGTTCTTGTCACGCTCTAAGTAAAAGTGGAAAATTTTGCTTTCTATTTTTTTTACTGCATGTATCCAGTATTTCTCTTTTTCCTTGCAACACTAAAAAGGTTTAAGAAAGAGATGTGAAAAATGCTAAGTATAGACTAGGTGGGAGGGAGCTGTTGTTGCAGCTAGTCTTCACCTGATGTATAAGAACTATGTAAAAATGTATCATCTGTCAATCATTGATAGAAAATGATTTCAGAGGTGACTCTTCAGATAGTTTCAGCAATAACACTTACCTGCAAGTGGTTTAATTTAGCTAGTTCTACAACAGAGTTATTTTAAACCCTTTTTTCATATCAGTGGCTGGTCCTGATGTGAATGTTTATTTTGCAGGGCATGAATGTGTCAGTCAAATCCATGATAAATAAAAATTTTGCACTATTATCAGCAATTTGTATGTGGAAATTGGTAGATGATAGTGCAGATGCATCTGCCAAAGTGTTTTTTTTTTTTTTTTTTTTTTCCCTGGGATTGGTCTGTATTGCAGGCTGTCAACTGAAATCTTAACTTTAATTTCACTGAATTTGTGTACACCACATACATTTTGGAGTACGTTCTTACAAGTATTCTCATTCATTTTTCTCATCTTTATCTTCTTCGTCATATATCCTTGAGCTCACAATCATTTTTTTTTTTTGTATGATAAAGAAACTGATTACATGGGCATCTATATGAATGCAGTCAGACCTGATGCGCTAGCGGCTCAAAGCGTGCTGGGCAGCAGCATGGAGCGTCTTGTTGAGCTGAATAGCTATAATGCCCGCATGGTAACCCCTATTCCTGAACCTGGAGCGAATCTTATGAGCTTTGGAATATGGGGTACTCTCTCTGGGCCATCAAACAGTTCTAAAAGTGATACTTGAGGTTTACAGTTACAGGAAATGGAGAAATACTCAGATGCAACTCAGTTGTTTTTAGCTCTAATTTCTACTGTGTCCAAAATCTGATTCAGATGTAGATAAACATGGATGAAACATGGCTTGACCTTGTCAACAAATCATTGTGTGTTTTTAATTATGTTCCTGAACTGTGCCACCACCAGGGCTGTTCTGGAATTGAAACTATTATTCAAAGTACACAAAACTCCATAGAAATGTCTACATTTACTTCCATAAGCTTTGGAGACATCTTATGACAGGCCTTGATCTCATTAGCTCTGCAACCTTGAGACAACCTCTGCACTTTGTATATGTGTCTATTCCTTCCAAAAAATTCAACCGTGGATTTTTTTTTTTCCTCTTTCCAGCAATCAAAGGAGCATAAAAACTTGGGGTGGAAATTGATATCTGTGAAAGAGTAGTCAGTGTCTTGGGCCAATAGCCAACTGTGAATCAGTTTTTTGCATTCTCTTTTTCTGGATTGTCACAAGTCTTCTTTCTTCTCATTTTTATTAATACTGTGTTGAGCATTTACTGAAAGATTTATTCTTCTAGTTAATAGGTGTGTTGTAACTGTTCC